>NC_134485.1:29174976-29384976 GCF_040206685.1 Ascaphus truei | reverse complement strand
TGACGTTTCAGATTATTTGCCCTCCTGAAAATAACCTGGGGCACTTCTGGAACCACCTCACCTAGTATTGTGTCATTTTGAATGATATGCCAATATTTCTTTATGATTTTTACAATTTTATTTGAATCTTTATTAAAATTGGTTAAAAATGAAAAACTGAATTTATCTTTATTCGTTGTGTCTGATTTTTCCTTTGTTTTCAGCAGATTACTTCTATCTAGATCTCTTGCTTTTGTTATTGCATTTTTTAAATTACCAGGATTATATTTCCTATTTAGGAACCTATTCTCCAATACTTTGGATTGTACTTCAAAGCTATTGAGATCTGAACAATTACATCTTAACCTTCTGAATTGGCCATAAGGCACATTAGTTAACCAACTTTGATGGTGGCAACTCGAAGGCAAGATATAATTATTACTGTCAACTTCCTTGTAGAAGGTTTTGGTTTTTAAACACCCTTCCTCTGCAAATATAGTTAGATCAAGGAAGTTGACAGAAATCTTACTGTAGTTACATGTGAATTTAAGATTGGAATCATTATCGTTGATGTATTCAATGAATCTTAAAAGATCTGTTTCTTCACCTCTCCAAATGAAAATAATATCATCAATAAATCTCCGCCATAGGACCAAATTTGCACCCAGTTCAGGGACGGACCAAATATAGTCATCTTCCCATATTCCCATAAATAGATTAGCATAACTGGGTGCAAATTTGGTACCCATGGCGGTTCCTCGCTTCTGTAAATAAAATGTATCCTCAAACCAGAAATAGTTATTTATCAAAATATAAAGGATACCATCCAAAATAAAATTAGCGTGTTCATGGGATAGATCTTTATCTTTAGCAAGTACTCTGTCAATAGCTTCAAATCCCTGAATATGATCTATCAATGTGTAAAGGGAAGTGATGTCACTAGTGACCAAAAAGCAGTCATCAGTCCAATCTTGATTTTCCAATATCCTTAGTATGTCAGTAGTATCTCTCAGATACGATTTTAACTCTGGCACATATTTTTGGAGATATATATCAATATAGGCTGATAGATTGGATGTTAAGGAATCTATGCCGGCAATTATAGGTCTGCCTGGGGGATTTGTAAGGCTTTTGTGTACCTTTGGGAGATAATAAAATATTGGTCTTATAGGGTTTTCCTTCCATAAAAAACTATACTCCTGTTCTGATAGTACCCCATGTGCTTTACCATGGTCCAAAAGTTTTTTCAATTTCTTTTTGAAATCACAAATAGGGTCTTTTGCCAGTTTGATGTATGTCATTTCATCTTCTAAAATCCTGTGTGACTCTTTTATGTAGTCACATCTGTTCAAAATGACTACACCCCCCCCCCCCCCCTTTATCGGCCTGTTTGATGACTATATCTGTGTCATCTGTTACATTTTTGAGAGCTTCTCTTTCACTTTTATTTAAGTTGTGATGATATTTTTGCTCTTTATTTGATAATTCCTCAAAATCTTTTTAAATCAATTGGGCAAATACATCCAAATGTTTCCCTTTTGCGTGTTTGGGATAGAATGTGGAAGGCAATTTCAGACCTGAATGCTTTAAATAAAGCTGTGTATCATTATTTTCTCCATCATTTTTCCCCTCTTTATTGATGGATAGGTTATCCTGTGTTTTGATTTCTACTTCTTTACTTTGGAAAAATCTTTTGATAGTTAATTTCCTTAAAAAATTTTGTGTGTCAATAAAAAGGCCAAAATTGTTCGGGCCTACAGTAGGGGCAAACTTTAGGCCTTTTGTAATAAGACTTTCCTCAGACTTTGTGAGGGTTTTTTTGCTAAGATTAAAAATGCCATTATTTATTTCATCATCCTTTTGCCATATCTTTGATTTCTTTCTCCCTCTCTTTCTTCTGATCTTCCTCTTCTTGGTTTTGGGTCTTTCTCCATCAGTGGATGAAACCGATTTGAGGAAGACCCCTCCCCTAAAAAATCTCTCTCTTCTCTCCTTTGTGTTCTTTCTGTAAATAGATTTTCTTTTCTTGCCTCTCTTTTCTCTGCTCTATTGGCCCTATCTGAATCTCTTATACCATCTTCACTATATGTTCTTTTAGGTTGGTTATCCCGATATTTCCCTATTTTGTCAGAGGATTTGGCTGGCATTTTCCCTTGTTTTACTGGAGATTTCTTTTCTCTCTCAGTCATTATCCTATTCCCTCTTTCTAGATTAGATTTCTCTACATTTTTCTGTTTCTCTTTCTCTCTCTCTTTTCCTTTTTCCTTCTCTTTTTCTTTTTCGCTATTTCCATTAGGATCTTTAGATTTCGCTCTCTTTTGATACTTTTTCTGGGCAAAATTAACCCTTTTAATTGGTTTTCTTGGTGGTCCATTTACATAATCCTCCTTGTCTCTTTTATATTTATTTACCTTATTAAGGATTAGATCTTTTTCAATTTTGTCTAATTTTAATTGTAATTTTTTGTCTTTTTCCTTAAATAAAGCTGTTTCAGCTAACGTACCAATTTTCTCTTCAATTTTCTCTTCAATTTTCTCTACTTCAGCATCAATTTCAACCAAATGTTTTTTTTGTTGTTTAACTATAAGATCCATTAGATCATGGGAACTTTTTTCTAGGATGTGATACCATTCTTCTAAAAAAGATTCGTCCTCTAAATCAAAGGACGGATCTTTATATAACTTTAATCCTCTCGGGATTCTGCCATTAAGAAGATATTGTTCTGTAAATGTCAGATCCCAGAATTTTGTAGTGTCTCTAACCAACAGTTTTTCCAATTTTTCAAATTCGGTATCTAGAATATTTTCTTCCCCTATAATGGGGGTATCATCTAAATTTAGGATAGTGTTGAAGTCAGCAGTCCTCAACAGTCTCCTGGAGAAAATGTTGGAAAAACTGTTTTCCATATTTGCTTCCTCCATGTTAATAGGATTGGAGCTGCTAATTGTTTAGAAACAAACAAAGTGCGTGGAAAACAATAACAATAGCGCTCAAAACAAACCCAAAATATGATAATAATAATCACTATTGTGACAGTGGTAATGTGATAAATACAATCAGTGACAGTGCAAAAACAGTGATGGTGCACGTGCCTATTTAAAGTGCATATATAAGGTGAAAAAAACCTCAAAATAAACTACAACCCTTGAAAAAAGACTGTTTCACTTGTCTTCTCATGGATAATTTTCAAAGCATCAGGGGAGTTCGTCTCGAAGTCATAAAAAATAGAAAAACATATCATAGTGCAAAAATGTTTATACAGTGAAAAAAGTGAAATTCCTTCCAAAATGACTACTCACATTTTAAGCAGTCAATTTAGACAGTCATCCAACTTAAGGGGTGGATGCGCCCTATGTGTGAACAGCAGCCACCAATCACAACCTCCAAGGGAGAAACAAGAGAGAGACCATATAGTGTAGTGTAGAGGTAATACAATTATATTGTCAAAACATGATTCACGGCTTACACGTCATACGGTCGATGTGGGCACTCATATGTAGCAGTTAGCGGATAGCCCAGCGGCTCGTGATTCCTCTGGGTATCTGGTGACCTCTGCTCTCTCTGGAGACACTCGTATTCACACCAGAGCTTCACTTCCGGCACGCCGAGGGACTCACAGGCTCCCGCTGCGTCACTTCCGGTGCGCCTAGGACTTCCGGATCGGATGGTAACAGTGAATTACAAGTGCCTCCCTTCTCGTGGCAGTTGGACTGGAACACTCTACGCGTTTCGTCGCTCTATCTGGCGACTTCCTCAGGAGTGACTAATAGCTGCTAACTGAACTGTTATATACCCTAATGCCCTCCCTCTAATTAAGACCTCATTTTACAATTAAAGTGGTATTACATAAAATCGATGGTTCATATACATTCAATTGAGGAGGTATCATATGTAATAACAGAGTGGGTTGGTATAGTGTCATACACTTCATATGTCTTGTTTATCATTTATACAGTGTCAAATCAAACTTAAAAATAATGCAAGGAAATATACATGGCATCATATGAAATATAAAAAATGATAATAAAAATTAAAAATTATTTAAAAAACTAAAAAACTATCTGACTTATAAATCAAGTTTATACACTATTAAAATAACGGCGATTGCGGTTGTGCTCAAAAAAAGGGAAGAAAGAAAAAGAGAAACGGGATTAATACAATATCAAATTATATTGCAATCAACATACATCACAGGAACACCCCTAGTTCAATATCCACATTGAGTCCTCTAGGCACTAGAGTTTTCAATGTGAAGATCCAGTAGGCTTCCCTTTTAGTTAGTTGGACATCACGGTCGCCCCCTCTCCAGTGCGGTAGTACTTTTTCTAAGACCGTGAAAGTCAATCCTGTGGTGTTCCCTTGGTGATGTTTAATAAAATGATCTGACAAAAGGTGTGTGGTTAGCCCTTTTCTGATGTTGCCTACATGTTCTAGGATTCTAATCCTTACATCCCTGGAAGTTTTGCCAATATATTGAAGACCACATGGACATGTGATCATATAAATTACATAGTCACTTCTGCATGTAACATGATGTTTGATATCATATTTTTCTTTTGTCACATGTGAAGCGAAAGAAAATTTGTCCATTGTCCTATGTTTATAGGCCTTACAAACTGTGCATCCAAAAAAAACTTTTATTGTAGGTAGCCAATTCTTTTCTCTTTTTTCTTTTAGGCAATGCACTTGGGGCTAGTTGACGTTTCAGATTATTTGCCCTCCTGAAAATAACCTGGGGCACTTCTGGAACCACCTCACCTAGTATTGTGTCATTTTGAATGATATGCCAATATTTCTTTATGATTTTTACAATTTTATTTGAATCTTTATTAAAATTGGTTAAAAATGAAAAACTGAATTTATCTTTATTCGTTGTGTCTGATTTTTCCTTTGTTTTCAGCAGATTACTTCTATCTAGATCTCTTGCTTTTGTTATTGCATTTTTTAAATTACCAGGATTATATTTCCTATTTAGGAACCTATTCTCCAATACTTTGGATTGTACTTCAAAGCTATTGAGATCTGAACAATTACATCTTAACCTTCTGAATTGGCCATAAGGCACATTAGTTAACCAACTTTGATGGTGGCAACTCGAAGGCAAGATATAATTATTACTGTCAACTTCCTTGTAGAAGGTTTTGGTTTTTAAACACCCTTCCTCTGCAAATATAGTTAGATCAAGGAAGTTGACAGAAATCTTACTGTAGTTACATGTGAATTTAAGATTGGAATCATTATCGTTGATGTATTCAATGAATCTTAAAAGATCTGTTTCTTCACCTCTCCAAATGAAAATAATATCATCAATAAATCTCCGCCATAGGACCAAATTTGCACCCAGTTCAGGGACGGACCAAATATAGTCATCTTCCCATATTCCCATAAATAGATTAGCATAACTGGGTGCAAATTTGGTACCCATGGCGGTTCCTCGCTTCTGTAAATAAAATGTATCCTCAAACCAGAAATAGTTATTTATCAAAATATAAAGGATACCATCCAAAATAAAATTAGCGTGTTCATGGGATAGATCTTTATCTTTAGCAAGTACTCTGTCAATAGCTTCAAATCCCTGAATATGATCTATCAATGTGTAAAGGGAAGTGATGTCACTAGTGACCAAAAAGCAGTCATCAGTCCAATCTTGATTTTCCAATATCCTTAGTATGTCAGTAGTATCTCTCAGATGCGATTTTAACTCTGGCACATATTTTTGGAGATATATATCAATATAGGCTGATAGATTGGATGTTAAGGAATCTATGCCGGCAATTATAGGTCTGCCTGGGGGATTTTTAAGGCTTTTGTGTACCTTTGGGAGATAATAAAATATTGGTCTTATAGGGTTTTCCTTCCATAAAAAACTATACTCCTGTTCTGATAGTACCCCATGTGCTTTACCATGGTCCAAAAGTTTTTTCAATTTCTTTTTGAAATCACAAATAGGGTCTTTTGCCAGTTTGATGTATGTCATTTCATCTTCTAAAATCCTGTGTGACTCTTTTATGTAGTCACATCTGTTCAAAATGACTACACCCCCCCCCCCTTTATCGGCCTGTTTGATGACTATATCTGTGTCATCTGTTACATTTTTGAGAGCTTCTCTTTCACTTTTATTTAAGTTGTGATGATATTTTTGCTCTTTACTTGATAATTCCTCAAAATCTTTTTAAATCAATTGGGCAAATACATCCAAATGTTTCCCTTTTGCGTGTTTGGGATAGAATGTGGAAGGCAATTTCAGACCTGAATGCTTTAAATAAAGCTGTGTATCATTATTTTCTCCATCATTTTTCCCCTCTTTATTGATGGATAGGTTATCCTGTGTTTTGATTTCTACTTCTTTACTTTGGAAAAATCTTTTGATAGTTAATTTCCTTAAAAATTTTTGTGTGTCAATAAAAAGGCCAAAATTGTTCGGGCCTACAGTAGGGGCAAACTTTAGGCCTTTTGTAATAAGACTTTCCTCAGACTTTGTGAGGTTTTTTTTGCTAAGATTAAAAATGCCATTATTTATTTCATCATCCTTTTGCCATATCTTTGATTTCTTTCTCCCTCTCTTTCTTCTGATCTTCCTCTTCTTGGTTTTGGGTCTTTCTCCATCAGTGGATGAAACCGATTTGAGGAAGACCCCTCCCCTAAAAAATCTCTCTCTTCTCTCCTTTGTGTTCTTTCTGTAAATAGATTTTCTTTTCTTGCCTCTCTTTTCTCTGCTCTATTGGCCCTATCTGAATC
This sequence comes from Ascaphus truei, assembly GCF_040206685.1. NCBI lineage: Eukaryota > Metazoa > Chordata > Amphibia > Anura > Ascaphidae > Ascaphus > Ascaphus truei. The sequence continues at coordinate 29,378,259 of NC_134485.1, read as the reverse complement.
TCTTATACCATCTTCACTATATGTTCTTTTAGGGTGGTTATCCCGATATTTCCCTATTTTGTCAGAGGATTTGGCTGGCATTTTCCCTTGTTTTACTGGAGATTTCTTTTCTCTCTCAGTCATTATCCTATTCCCTCTTTCTAGATTAGATTTCTCTACATTTTTCTGTTTCTCTTTCTCTCTCTCTTTTCCTTTTTCCTTCTCTTTTTCTTTTTCGCTATTTCCATTAGGATCTTTAGATTTCGCTCTCTTTTGATACTTTTTCTGGGCAAAATTAACCCTTTTAATTGGTTTTCTTGGTGGTCCATTTACATAATCCTCCTTGTCTCTTTTATATTTATTTACCTTATTAAGGATTAGATCTTTTTCAATTTTGTCTAATTTTAATTGTAATTTTTTGTCTTTTTCCTTAAATAAAGCTGTTTCAGCTAACGTACCAATTTTCTCTTCAATTTTCTCTTCAATTTTCTCTACTTCAGCATCAATTTCAACCAAATGTTTTTTTTGTTGTTTAACTATAAGATCCATTAGATCATGGGAACTTTTTTCTAGGATGTGATACCATTCTTCTAAAAAAGATTCGTCCTCTAAATCAAAGGACGGATCTTTATATAACTTTAATCCTCTCGGGATTCTGCCATTAAGAAGATATTGTTCTGTAAATGTCAGATCCCAGAATTTTGTAGTGTCTCTAACCAACAGTTTTTCCAATTTTTCAAATTCGGTATCGAGAATATTTTCTTCCCCTATAATGGGGGTATCATCTAAATTTAGGATAGTGTTGAAGTCAGCAGTCCTCAACAGTCTCCTGGAGAAAATGTTGGAAAAACTGTTTTCCATATTTGCTTCCTCCATGTTAATAGGATTGGAGCTGCTAATTGTTTAGAAACAAACAAAGTGCGTGGAAAACAATAACAATAGCGCTCAAAACAAACCCAAAATATGATAATAATAATCACTATTGTGACAGTGGTAATGTGATAAATACAATCAGTGACAGTGCAAAAACAGTGATGGTGCACGTGCCTATTTAAAGTGCATATATAAGGTGAAAAAAACCTCAAAATAAACTACAACCCTTGAAAAAAGACTGTTTCACTTGTCTTCTCATGGATAATTTTCAAAGCATCAGGGGAGTTCGTCTCGAAGTCATAAAAAATAGAAAAACATATCATAGTGCAAAAATGTTTATACAGTGAAAAAAGTGAAATTCCTTCCAAAATGACTACTCACATTTTAAGCAGTCAATTTAGACAGTCATCCAACTTAAGGGGTGGATGCGCCCTATGTGTGAACAGCAGCCACCAATCACAACCTCCAAGGGAGAAACAAGAGAGAGACCATATAGTGTAGTGTAGAGGTAATACAATTATATTGTCAAAACATGATTCACGGCTTACACGTCATACGGTCGATGTGGGCACTCATATGTAGCAGTTAGCGGATAGCCCAGCGGCTCGTGATTCCTCTGGGTATCTGGTGACCTCTGCTCTCTCTGGAGACACTCGTATTCACACCAGAGCTTCACTTCCGGCACGCCGAGGGACTCACAGGCTCCCGCTGCGTCACTTCCGGTGCGCCTAGGACTTCCGGATCGGATGGTAACAGTGAATTACAAGTGCCTCCCTTCTCGTGGCAGTTGGACTGGAACACTCTACGCGTTTCGTCGCTCTATCTGGCGACTTCCTCAGGAGTGACTAATAGCTGCTAACTGAACTGTTATATACCCTAATGCCCTCCCTCTAATTAAGACCTCATTTTACAATTAAAGTGGTATTACATAAAATCGATGGTTCATATACATTCAATTGAGGAGGTATCATATGTAATAACAGAGTGGGTTGGTATAGTGTCATACACTTCATATGTCTTGTTTATCATTTATACAGTGTCAAATCAAACTTAAAAATAATGCAAGGAAATATACATGGCATCATATGAAATATAAAAAATGATAATAAAAATTAAAAATTATTTAAAAAACTAAAAAACTATCTGACTTATAAATCAAGTTTATACACTATTAAAATAACGGCGATTGCGGTTGTGCTCAAAAAAAGGGAAGAAAGAAAAAGAGAAACGGGATTAATACAATATCAAATTATATTGCAATCAACATACATCACAGGAACACCCCTAGTTCAATATCCACATTGAGTCCTCTAGGCACTAGAGTTTTCAATGTGAAGATCCAGTAGGCTTCCCTTTTAGTTAGTTGGACATCACGGTCGCCCCCTCTCCAGTGCGGTAGTACTTTTTCTAAGACCGTGAAAGTCAATCCTGTGGTGTTCCCTTGGTGATGTTTAATAAAATGATCTGACAAAAGGTGTGTGGTTAGCCCTTTTCTGATGTTGCCTACATGTTCTAGGATTCTAATCCTTACATCCCTGGAAGTTTTGCCAATATATTGAAGACCACATGGACATGTGATCATATAAATTACATAGTCACTTCTGCATGTAACATGATGTTTGATATCATATTTTTCTTTTGTCACATGTGAAGCGAAAGAAAATTTGTCCATTGTCCTATGTTTATAGGCCTTACAAACTGTGCATCCAAAAAAAACTTTTATTGTAGGTAGCCAATTCTTTTCTCTTTTTTCTTTTAGGCAATGCACTTGGGGCTAGTTGACGTTTCAGATTATTTGCCCTCCTGAAAATAACCTGGGGCACTTCTGGAACCACCTCACCTAGTATTGTGTCATTTTGAATGATATGCCAATATTTCTTTATGATTTTTACAATTTTATTTGAATCTTTATTAAAATTGGTTAAAAATGAAAAACTGAATTTATCTTTATTCGTTGTGTCTGATTTTTCCTTTGTTTTCAGCAGATTACTTCTATCTAGATCTCTTGCTTTTGTTATTGCATTTTTTAAATTACCAGGATTATATTTCCTATTTAGGAACCTATTCTCCAATACTTTGGATTGTACTTCAAAGCTATTGAGATCTGAACAATTACATCTTAACCTTCTGAATTGGCCATAAGGCACATTAGTTAACCAACTTTGATGGTGGCAACTCGAAGGCAAGATATAATTATTACTGTCAACTTCCTTGTAGAAGGTTTTGGTTTTTAAACACCCTTCCTCTGCAAATATAGTTAGATCAAGGAAGTTGACAGAAATCTTACTGTAGTTACATGTGAATTTAAGATTGGAATCATTATCGTTGATGTATTCAATGAATCTTAAAAGATCTGTTTCTTCACCTCTCCAAATGAAAATAATATCATCAATAAATCTCCGCCATAGGACCAAATTTGCACCCAGTTCAGGGACGGACCAAATATAGTCATCTTCCCATATTCCCATAAATAGATTAGCATAACTGGGTGCAAATTTGGTACCCATGGCGGTTCCTCGCTTCTGTAAATAAAATGTATCCTCAAACCAGAAATAGTTATTTATCAAAATATAAAGGATACCATCCAAAATAAAATTAGCGTGTTCATGGGATAGATCTTTATCTTTAGCAAGTACTCTGTCAATAGCTTCAAATCCCTGAATATGATCTTTCAATGTGTAAAGGGAAGTGATGTCACTAGTGACCAAAAAGCAGTCATCAGTCCAATCTTGATTTTCCAATATCCTTAGTATGTCAGTAGTATCTCTCAGATACGATTTTAACTCTGGCACATATTTTTGGAGATATATATCAATATAGGCTGATAGATTGGATGTTAAGGAATCTATGCCGGCAATTATAGGTCTGCCTGGGGGATTTTTAAGGCTTTTGTGTACCTTTGGGAGATAATAAAATATTGGTCTTATAGGGTTTTCCTTCCATAAAAAACTATACTCCTGTTCTGATAGTACCCCATGTGCTTTACCATGGTCCAAAAGTTTTTTCAATTTCTTTTTGAAATCACAAATAGGGTCTTTTGCCAGTTTGATGTATGTCATTTCATCTTCTAAAATCCTGTGTGACTCTTTTATGTAGTCACATCTGTTCAAAATGACTACACCCCCCCCCCCTTTATCGGCCTGTTTGATGACTATATCTGTGTCATCTGTTACATTTTTGAGAGCTTCTCTTTCACTTTTATTTAAGTTGTGATGATATTTTTGCTCTTTATTTGATAATTCCTCAAAATCTTTTTAAATCAATTGGGCAAATACATCCAAATGTTTCCCTTTTGCGTGTTTGGGATAGAATGTGGAAGGCAATTTCAGACCTGAATGCTTTAAATAAAGCTGTGTATCATTATTTTCTCCATCATTTTTCCCCTCTTTATTGATGGATAGGTTATCCTGTGTTTTGATTTCTACTTCTTTACTTTGGAAAAATCTTTTGATAGTTAATTTCCTTAAAAAATTTTGTGTGTCAATAAAAAGGCCAAAATTGTTCGGGCCTACAGTAGGGGCAAACTTTAGGCCTTTTGTAATAAGACTTTCCTCAGACTTTGTGAGGGTTTTTTTGCTAAGATTAAAAATGCCATTATTTATTTCATCATCCTTTTGCCATATCTTTGATTTCTTTCTCCCTCTCTTTCTTCTGATCTTCCTCTTCTTGGTTTTGGGTCTTTCTCCATCAGTGGATGAAACCGATTTGAGGAAGACCCCTCCCCTAAAAAATCTCTCTCTTCTCTCCTTTGTGTTCTTTCTGTAAATAGATTTTCTTTTCTTGCCTCTCTTTTCTCTGCTCTATTGGCCCTATCTGAATCTCTTATACCATCTTCACTATATGTTCTTTTAGGGTGGTTATCCCGATATTTCCCTATTTTGTCAGAGGATTTGGCTGGCATTTTCCCTTGTTTTACTGGAGATTTCTTTTCTCTCTCAGTCATTATCCTATTCCCTCTTTCTAGATTAGATTTCTCTACATTTTTCTGTTTCTCTTTCTCTCTCTCTTTTCCTTTTTCCTTCTCTTTTTCTTTTTCGCTATTTCCATTAGGATCTTTAGATTTCGCTCTCTTTTGATACTTTTTCTGGGCAAAATTAACCCTTTTAATTGGTTTTCTTGGTGGTCCATTTACATAATCCTCCTTGTCTCTTTTATATTTATTTACCTTATTAAGGATTAGATCTTTTTCAATTTTGTCTAATTTTAATTGTAATTTTTTGTCTTTTTCCTTAAATAAAGCTGTTTCAGCTAACGTACCAATTTTCTCTTCAATTTTCTCTTCAATTTTCTCTACTTCAGCATCAATTTCAACCAAATGTTTTTTTTGTTGTTTAACTATAAGATCCATTAGATCATGGGAACTTTTTTCTAGGATGTGATACCATTCTTCTAAAAAAGATTCGTCCTCTAAATCAAAGGACGGATCTTTATATAACTTTAATCCTCTCGGGATTCTGCCATTAAGAAGATATTGTTCTGTAAATGTCAGATCCCAGAATTTTGTAGTGTCTCTAACCAACAGTTTTTCCAATTTTTCAAATTCGGTATCGAGAATATTTTCTTCCCCTATAATGGGGGTATCATCTAAATTTAGGATAGTGTTGAAGTCAGCAGTCCTCAACAGTCTCCTGGAGAAAATGTTGGAAAAACTGTTTTCCATATTTGCTTCCTCCATGTTAATAGGATTGGAGCTGCTAATTGTTTAGAAACAAACAAAGTGCGTGGAAAACAATAACAATAGCGCTCAAAACAAACCCAAAATATGATAATAATAATCACTATTGTGACAGTGGTAATGTGATAAATACAATCAGTGACAGTGCAAAAACAGTGATGGTGCACGTGCCTATTTAAAGTGCATATATAAGGTGAAAAAAACCTCAAAATAAACTACAACCCTTGAAAAAAGACTGTTTCACTTGTCTTCTCATGGATAATTTTCAAAGCATCAGGGGAGTTCGTCTCGAAGTCATAAAAAATAGAAAAACATATCATAGTGCAAAAATGTTTATACAGTGAAAAAAGTGAAATTCCTTCCAAAATGACTACTCACATTTTAAGCAGTCAATTTAGACAGTCATCCAACTTAAGGGGTGGATGCGCCCTATGTGTGAACAGCAGCCACCAATCACAACCTCCAAGGGAGAAACAAGAGAGAGACCATATAGTGTAGTGTAGAGGTAATACAATTATATTGTCAAAACATGATTCACGGCTTACACGTCATACGGTCGATGTGGGCACTCATATGTAGCAGTTAGCGGATAGCCCAGCGGCTCGTGATTCCTCTGGGTATCTGGTGACCTCTGCTCTCTCTGGAGACACTCGTATTCACACCAGAGCTTCACTTCCGGCACGCCGAGGGACTCACAGGCTCCCGCTGCGTCACTTCCGGTGCGCCTAGGACTTCCGGATCGGATGGTAACAGTGAATTACAAGTGCCTCCCTTCTCGTGGCAGTTGGACTGGAACACTCTACGCGTTTCGTCGCTCTATCTGGCGACTTCCTCAGGAGTGACTAATAGCTGCTAACTGAACTGTTATATACCCTAATGCCCTCCCTCTAATTAAGACCTCATTTTACAATTAAAGTGGTATTACATAAAATCGATGGTTCATATACATTCAATTGAGGAGGTATCATATGTAATAACAGAGTGGGTTGGTATAGTGTCATACACTTCATATGTCTTGTTTATCATTTATACAGTGTCAAATCAAACTTAAAAATAATGCAAGGAAATATACATGGCATCATATGAAATATAAAAAATGATAATAAAAATTAAAAATTATTTAAAAAACTAAAAAACTATCTGACTTATAAATCAAGTTTATACACTATTAAAATAACGGCGATTGCGGTTGTGCTCAAAAAAAGGGAAGAAAGAAAAAGAGAAACGGGATTAATACAATATCAAATTATATTGCAATCAACATACATCACAGGAACACCCCTAGTTCAATATCCACATTGAGTCCTCTAGGCACTAGAGTTTTCAATGTGAAGATCCAGTAGGCTTCCCTTTTAGTTAGTTGGACATCACGGTCGCCCCCTCTCCAGTGCGGTAGTACTTTTTCTAAGACCGTGAAAGTCAATCCTGTGGTGTTCCCTTGGTGATGTTTAATAAAATGATCTGACAAAAGGTGTGTGGTTAGCCCTTTTCTGATGTTGCCTACATGTTCTAGGATTCTAATCCTTACATCCCTGGAAGTTTTGCCAATATATTGAAGACCACATGGACATGTGATCATATAAATTACATAGTCACTTCTGCATGTAACATGATGTTTGATATCATATTTTTCTTTTGTCACATGTGAAGCGAAAGAAAATTTGTCCATTGTCCTATGTTTATAGGCCTTACAAACTGTGCATCCAAAAAAAACTTTTATTGTAGGTAGCCAATTCTTTTCTCTTTTTTCTTTTAGGCAATGCACTTGGGGCTAGTTGACGTTTCAGATTATTTGCCCTCCTGAAAATAACCTGGGGCACTTCTGGAACCACCTCACCTAGTATTGTGTCATTTTGAATGATATGCCAATATTTCTTTATGATTTTTACAATTTTATTTGAATCTTTATTAAAATTGGTTAAAAATGAAAAACTGAATTTATCTTTATTCGTTGTGTCTGATTTTTCCTTTGTTTTCAGCAGATTACTTCTATCTAGATCTCTTGCTTTTGTTATTGCATTTTTTAAATTACCAGGATTATATTTCCTATTTAGGAACCTATTCTCCAATACTTTGGATTGTACTTCAAAGCTATTGAGATCTGAACAATTACATCTTAACCTTCTGAATTGGCCATAAGGCACATTAGTTAACCAACTTTGATGGTGGCAACTCGAAGGCAAGATATAATTATTACTGTCAACTTCCTTGTAGAAGGTTTTGGTTTTTAAACACCCTTCCTCTGCAAATATAGTTAGATCAAGGAAGTTGACAGAAATCTTACTGTAGTTACATGTGAATTTAAGATTGGAATCATTATCGTTGATGTATTCAATGAATCTTAAAAGATCTGTTTCTTCACCTCTCCAAATGAAAATAATATCATCAATAAATCTCCGCCATAGGACCAAATTTGCACCCAGTTCAGGGACGGACCAAATATAGTCATCTTCCCATATTCCCATAAATAGATTAGCATAACTGGGTGCAAATTTGGTACCCATGGCGGTTCCTCGCTTCTGTAAATAAAATGTATCCTCAAACCAGAAATAGTTATTTATCAAAATATAAAGGATACCATCCAAAATAAAATTAGCGTGTTCATGGGATAGATCTTTATCTTTAGCAAGTACTCTGTCAATAGCTTCAAATCCCTGAATATGATCTATCAATGTGTAAAGGGAAGTGATGTCACTAGTGACCAAAAAGCAGTCATCAGTCCAATCTTGATTTTCCAATATCCTTAGTATATCAGTAGTATCTCTCAGATGCGATTTTAACTCTGGCACATATTTTTGGAGATATATATCAATATAGGCTGATAGATTGGATGTTAAGGAATCTATGCCGGCAATTATAGGTCTGCCTGGGGGATTTGTAAGGCTTTTGTGTACCTTTGGGAGATAATAAAATATTGGTCTTATAGGGTTTTCCTTCCATAAAAAACTATACTCCTGTTCTGATAGTACCCCATGTGCTTTACCATGGTCCAAAAGTTTTTTCAATTTCTTTTTGAAATCACAAATAGGGTCTTTTGCCAGTTTGATGTATGTCATTTCATCTTCTAAAATCCTGTGTGACTCTTTTATGTAGTCACATCTGTTCAAAATGACTACACCCCCCCCCCCCCTTTATCGGCCTGTTTGATGACTATATCTGTGTCATCTGTTACATTTTTGAGAGCTTCTCTTTCACTTTTATTTAAGTTGTGATGATATTTTTGCTCTTTATTTGATAATTCCTCAAAATCTTTTTAAATCAATTGGGCAAATACATCCAAATGTTTCCCTTTTGCGTGTTTGGGATAGAATGTGGAAGGCAATTTCAGACCTGAATGCTTTAAATAAAGCTGTGTATCATTATTTTCTCCATCATTTTTCCCCTCTTTATTGATGGATAGGTTATCCTGTGTTTTGATTTCTACTTCTTTACTTTGGAAAAATCTTTTGATAGTTAATTTCCTTAAAAATTTTTGTGTGTCAATAAAAAGGCCAAAATTGTTCGGGCCTACAGTAGGGGCAAACTTTAGGCCTTTTGTAATAAGACTTTCCTCAGACTTTGTGAGGGTTTTTTTGCTAAGATTAAAAATGCCATTATTTATTTCATCATCCTTTTGCCATATCTTTGATTTCTTTCTCCCTCTCTTTCTTCTGATCTTCCTCTTCTTGGTTTTGGGTCTTTCTCCATCAGTGGATGAAACCGATTTGAGGAAGACCCCTCCCCTAAAAAATCTCTCTCTTCTCTCCTTTGTGTTCTTTCTGTAAATAGATTTTCTTTTCTTGCCTCTCTTTTCTCTGCTCTATTGGCCCTATCTGAATCTCTTATACCATCTTCACTATATGTTCTTTTAGGGTGGTTATCCCGATATTTCCCTATTTTGTCAGAGGATTTGGCTGGCATTTTCCCTTGTTTTACTGGAGATTTCTTTTCTCTCTCAGTCATTATCCTATTCCCTCTTTCTAGATTAGATTTCTCTACATTTTTCTGTTTCTCTTTCTCTCTCTCTTTTCCTTTTTCCTTCTCTTTTTCTTTTTCGCTATTTCCATTAGGATCTTTAGATTTCGCTCTCTTTTGATACTTTTTCTGGGCAAAATTAACCCTTTTAATTGGTTTTCTTGGTGGTCCATTTACATAATCCTCCTTGTCTCTTTTATATTTATTTACCTTATTAAGGATTAGATCTTTTTCAATTTTGTCTAATTTTAATTGTAATTTTTTGTCTTTTTCCTTAAATAAAGCTGTTTCAGCTAACGTACCAATTTTCTCTTCAATTTTCTCTTCAATTTTCTCTACTTCAGCATCAATTTCAACCAAATGTTTTTTTTGTTGTTTAACTATAAGATCCATTAGATCATGGGAACTTTTTTCTAGGATGTGATACCATTCTTCTAAAAAAGATTCGTCCTCTAAATCAAAGGACGGATCTTTATATAACTTTAATCCTCTCGGGATTCTGCCATTAAGAAGATATTGTTCTGTAAATGTCAGATCCCAGAATTTTGTAGTGTCTCTAACCAACAGTTTTTCCAATTTTTCAAATTCGGTATCTAGAATATTTTCTTCCCCTATAATGGGGGTATCATCTAAATTTAGGATAGTGTTGAAGTCAGCAGTCCTCAACAGTCTCCTGGAGAAAATGTTGGAAAAACTGTTTTCCATATTTGCTTCCTCCATGTTAATAGGATTGGAGCTGCTAATTGTTTAGAAACAAACAAAGTGCGTGGAAAACAATAACAATAGCGCTCAAAACAAACCCAAAATATGATAATAATAATCACTATTGTGACAGTGGTAATGTGATAAATACAATCAGTGACAGTGCAAAAACAGTGATGGTGCACGTGCCTATTTAAAGTGCATATATAAGGTGAAAAAAACCTCAAAATAAACTACAACCCTTGAAAAAAGACTGTTTCACTTGTCTTCTCATGGATAATTTTCAAAGCATCAGGGGAGTTCGTCTCGAAGTCATAAAAAATAGAAAAACATATCATAGTGCAAAAATGTTTATACAGTGAAAAAAGTGAAATTCCTTCCAAAATGACTACTCACATTTTAAGCAGTCAATTTAGACAGTCATCCAACTTAAGGGGTGGATGCGCCCTATGTGTGAACAGCAGCCACCAATCACAACCTCCAAGGGAGAAACAAGAGAGAGACCATATAGTGTAGTGTAGAGGTAATACAATTATATTGTCAAAACATGATTCACGGCTTACACGTCATACGGTCGATGTGGGCACTCATATGTAGCAGTTAGCGGATAGCCCAGCGGCTCGTGATTCCTCTGGGTATCTGGTGACCTCTGCTCTCTCTGGAGACACTCGTATTCACACCAGAGCTTCACTTCCGGCACGCCGAGGGACTCACAGGCTCCCGCTGCGTCACTTCCGGTGCGCCTAGGACTTCCGGATCGGATGGTAACAGTGAATTACAAGTGCCTCCCTTCTCGTGGCAGTTGGACTGGAACACTCTACGCGTTTCGTCGCTCTATCTGGCGACTTCCTCAGGAGTGACTAATAGCTGCTAACTGAACTGTTATATACCCTAATGCCCTCCCTCTAATTAAGACCTCATTTTACAATTAAAGTGGTATTACATAAAATCGATGGTTCATATACATTCAATTGAGGAGGTATCATATGTAATAACAGAGTGGGTTGGTATAGTGTCATACACTTCATATGTCTTGTTTATCATTTATACAGTGTCAAATCAAACTTAAAAATAATGCAAGGAAATATACATGGCATCATATGAAATATAAAAAATGATAATAAAAATTAAAAATTATTTAAAAAACTAAAAAACTATCTGACTTATAAATCAAGTTTATACACTATTAAAATAACGGCGATTGCGGTTGTGCTCAAAAAAAGGGAAGAAAGAAAAAGAGAAACGGGATTAATACAATATCAAATTATATTGCAATCAACATACATCACAGGAACACCCCTAGTTCAATATCCACATTGAGTCCTCTAGGCACTAGAGTTTTCAATGTGAAGATCCAGTAGGCTTCCCTTTTAGTTAGTTGGACATCACGGTCGCCCCCTCTCCAGTGCGGTAGTACTTTTTCTAAGACCGTGAAAGTCAATCCTGTGGTGTTCCCTTGGTGATGTTTAATAAAATGATCTGACAAAAGGTGTGTGGTTAGCCCTTTTCTGATGTTGCCTACATGTTCTAGGATTCTAATCCTTACATCCCTGGAAGTTTTGCCAATATATTGAAGACCACATGGACATGTGATCATATAAATTACATAGTCACTTCTGCATGTAACATGATGTTTGATATCATATTTTTCTTTTGTCACATGTGAAGCGAAAGAAAATTTGTCCATTGTCCTATGTTTATAGGCCTTACAAACTGTGCATCCAAAAAAAACTTTTATTGTAGGTAGCCAATTCTTTTCTCTTTTTTCTTTTAGGCAATGCACTTGGGGCTAGTTGACGTTTCAGATTATTTGCCCTCCTGAAAATAACCTGGGGCACTTCTGGAACCACCTCACCTAGTATTGTGTCATTTTGAATGATATGCCAATATTTCTTTATGATTTTTACAATTTTATTTGAATCTTTATTAAAATTGGTTAAAAATGAAAAACTGAATTTATCTTTATTCGTTGTGTCTGATTTTTCCTTTGTTTTCAGCAGATTACTTCTATCTAGATCTCTTGCTTTTGTTATTGCATTTTTTAAATTACCAGGATTATATTTCCTATTTAGGAACCTATTCTCCAATACTTTGGATTGTACTTCAAAGCTATTGAGATCTGAACAATTACATCTTAACCTTCTGAATTGGCCATAAGGCACATTAGTTAACCAACTTTGATGGTGGCAACTCGAAGGCAAGATATAATTATTACTGTCAACTTCCTTGTAGAAGGTTTTGGTTTTTAAACACCCTTCCTCTGCAAATATAGTTAGATCAAGGAAGTTGACAGAAATCTTACTGTAGTTACATGTGAATTTAAGATTGGAATCATTATCGTTGATGTATTCAATGAATCTTAAAAGATCTGTTTCTTCACCTCTCCAAATGAAAATAATATCATCAATAAATCTCCGCCATAGGACCAAATTTGCACCCAGTTCAGGGACGGACCAAATATAGTCATCTTCCCATATTCCCATAAATAGATTAGCATAACTGGGTGCAAATTTGGTACCCATGGCGGTTCCTCGCTTCTGTAAATAAAATGTATCCTCAAACCAGAAATAGTTATTTATCAAAATATAAAGGATACCATCCAAAATAAAATTAGCGTGTTCATGGGATAGATCTTTATCTTTAGCAAGTACTCTGTCAATAGCTTCAAATCCCTGAATATGATCTTTCAATGTGTAAAGGGAAGTGATGTCACTAGTGACCAAAAAGCAGTCATCAGTCCAATCTTGATTTTCCAATATCCTTAGTATGTCAGTAGTATCTCTCAGATACGATTTTAACTCTGGCACATATTTTTGGAGATATATATCAATATAGGCTGATAGATTGGATGTTAAGGAATCTATGCCGGCAATTATAGGTCTGCCTGGGGGATTTTTAAGGCTTTTGTGTACCTTTGGGAGATAATAAAATATTGGTCTTATAGGGTTTTCCTTCCATAAAAAACTATACTCCTGTTCTGATAGTACCCCATGTGCTTTACCATGGTCCAAAAGTTTTTTCAATTTCTTTTTGAAATCACAAATAGGGTCTTTTGCCAGTTTGATGTATGTCATTTCATCTTCTAAAATCCTGTGTGACTCTTTTATGTAGTCACATCTGTTCAAAATGACTACACCCCCCCCCCCTTTATCGGCCTGTTTGATGACTATATCTGTGTCATCTGTTACATTTTTGAGAGCTTCTCTTTCACTTTTATTTAAGTTGTGATGATATTTTTGCTCTTTATTTGATAATTCCTCAAAATCTTTTTAAATCAATTGGGCAAATACATCCAAATGTTTCCCTTTTGCGTGTTTGGGATAGAATGTGGAAGGCAATTTCAGACCTGAATGCTTTAAATAAAGCTGTGTATCATTATTTTCTCCATCATTTTTCCCCTCTTTATTGATGGATAGGTTATCCTGTGTTTTGATTTCTACTTCTTTACTTTGGAAAAATCTTTTGATAGTTAATTTCCTTAAAAAATTTTGTGTGTCAATAAAAAGGCCAAAATTGTTCGGGCCTACAGTAGGGGCAAACTTTAGGCCTTTTGTAATAAGACTTTCCTCAGACTTTGTGAGGGTTTTTTTGCTAAGATTAAAAATGCCATTATTTATTTCATCATCCTTTTGCCATATCTTTGATTTCTTTCTCCCTCTCTTTCTTCTGATCTTCCTCTTCTTGGTTTTGGGTCTTTCTCCATCAGTGGATGAAACCGATTTGAGGAAGACCCCTCCCCTAAAAAATCTCTCTCTTCTCTCCTTTGTGTTCTTTCTGTAAATAGATTTTCTTTTCTTGCCTCTCTTTTCTCTGCTCTATTGGCCCTATCTGAATCTCTTATACCATCTTCACTATATGTTCTTTTAGGGTGGTTATCCCGATATTTCCCTATTTTGTCAGAGGATTTGGCTGGCATTTTCCCTTGTTTTACTGGAGATTTCTTTTCTCTCTCAGTCATTATCCTATTCCCTCTTTCTAGATTAGATTTCTCTACATTTTTCTGTTTCTCTTTCTCTCTCTCTTTTCCTTTTTCCTTCTCTTTTTCTTTTTCGCTATTTCCATTAGGATCTTTAGATTTCGCTCTCTTTTGATACTTTTTCTGGGCAAAATTAACCCTTTTAATTGGTTTTCTTGGTGGTCCATTTACATAATCCTCCTTGTCTCTTTTATATTTATTTACCTTATTAAGGATTAGATCTTTTTCAATTTTGTCTAATTTTAATTGTAATTTTTTGTCTTTTTCCTTAAATAAAGCTGTTTCAGCTAACGTACCAATTTTCTCTTCAATTTTCTCTTCAATTTTCTCTACTTCAGCATCAATTTCAACCAAATGTTTTTTTTGTTGTTTAACTATAAGATCCATTAGATCATGGGAACTTTTTTCTAGGATGTGATACCATTCTTCTAAAAAAGATTCGTCCTCTAAATCAAAGGACGGATCTTTATATAACTTTAATCCTCTCGGGATTCTGCCATTAAGAAGATATTGTTCTGTAAATGTCAGATCCCAGAATTTTGTAGTGTCTCTAACCAACAGTTTTTCCAATTTTTCAAATTCGGTATCGAGAATATTTTCTTCCCCTATAATGGGGGTATCATCTAAATTTAGGATAGTGTTGAAGTCAGCAGTCCTCAACAGTCTCCTGGAGAAAATGTTGGAAAAACTGTTTTCCATATTTGCTTCCTCCATGTTAATAGGATTGGAGCTGCTAATTGTTTAGAAACAAACAAAGTGCGTGGAAAACAATAACAATAGCGCTCAAAACAAACCCAAAATATGATAATAATAATCACTATTGTGACAGTGGTAATGTGATAAATACAATCAGTGACAGTGCAAAAACAGTGATGGTGCACGTGCCTATTTAAAGTGCATATATAAGGTGAAAAAAACCTCAAAATAAACTACAACCCTTGAAAAAAGACTGTTTCACTTGTCTTCTCATGGATAATTTTCAAAGCATCAGGGGAGTTCGTCTCGAAGTCATAAAAAATAGAAAAACATATCATAGTGCAAAAATGTTTATACAGTGAAAAAAGTGAAATTCCTTCCAAAATGACTACTCACATTTTAAGCAGTCAATTTAGACAGTCATCCAACTTAAGGGGTGGATGCGCCCTATGTGTGAACAGCAGCCACCAATCACAACCTCCAAGGGAGAAACAAGAGAGAGACCATATAGTGTAGTGTAGAGGTAATACAATTATATTGTCAAAACATGATTCACGGCTTACACGTCATACGGTCGATGTGGGCACTCATATGTAGCAGTTAGCGGATAGCCCAGCGGCTCGTGATTCCTCTGGGTATCTGGTGACCTCTGCTCTCTCTGGAGACACTCGTATTCACACCAGAGCTTCACTTCCGGCACGCCGAGGGACTCACAGGCTCCCGCTGCGTCACTTCCGGTGCGCCTAGGACTTCCGGATCGGATGGTAACAGTGAATTACAAGTGCCTCCCTTCTCGTGGCAGTTGGACTGGAACACTCTACGCGTTTCGTCGCTCTATCTGGCGACTTCCTCAGGAGTGACTAATAGCTGCTAACTGAACTGTTATATACCCTAATGCCCTCCCTCTAATTAAGACCTCATTTTACAATTAAAGTGGTATTACATAAAATCGATGGTTCATATACATTCAATTGAGGAGGTATCATATGTAATAACAGAGTGGGTTGGTATAGTGTCATACACTTCATATGTCTTGTTTATCATTTATACAGTGTCAAATCAAACTTAAAAATAATGCAAGGAAATATACATGGCATCATATGAAATATAAAAAATGATAATAAAAATTAAAAATTATTTAAAAAACTAAAAAACTATCTGACTTATAAATCAAGTTTATACACTATTAAAATAACGGCGATTGCGGTTGTGCTCAAAAAAAGGGAAGAAAGAAAAAGAGAAACGGGATTAATACAATATCAAATTATATTGCAATCAACATACATCACAGGAACACCCCTAGTTCAATATCCACATTGAGTCCTCTAGGCACTAGAGTTTTCAATGTGAAGATCCAGTAGGCTTCCCTTTTAGTTAGTTGGACATCACGGTCGCCCCCTCTCCAGTGCGGTAGTACTTTTTCTAAGACCGTGAAAGTCAATCCTGTGGTGTTCCCTTGGTGATGTTTAATAAAATGATCTGACAAAAGGTGTGTGGTTAGCCCTTTTCTGATGTTGCCTACATGTTCTAGGATTCTAATCCTTACATCCCTGGAAGTTTTGCCAATATATTGAAGACCACATGGACATGTGATCATATAAATTACATAGTCACTTCTGCATGTAACATGATGTTTGATATCATATTTTTCTTTTGTCACATGTGAAGCGAAAGAAAATTTGTCCATTGTCCTATGTTTATAGGCCTTACAAACTGTGCATCCAAAAAAAACTTTTATTGTAGGTAGCCAATTCTTTTCTCTTTTTTCTTTTAGGCAATGCACTTGGGGCTAGTTGACGTTTCAGATTATTTGCCCTCCTGAAAATAACCTGGGGCACTTCTGGAACCACCTCACCTAGTATTGTGTCATTTTGAATGATATGCCAATATTTCTTTATGATTTTTACAATTTTATTTGAATCTTTATTAAAATTGGTTAAAAATGAAAAACTGAATTTATCTTTATTCGTTGTGTCTGATTTTTCCTTTGTTTTCAGCAGATTACTTCTATCTAGATCTCTTGCTTTTGTTATTGCATTTTTTAAATTACCAGGATTATATTTCCTATTTAGGAACCTATTCTCCAATACTTTGGATTGTACTTCAAAGCTATTGAGATCTGAACAATTACATCTTAACCTTCTGAATTGGCCATAAGGCACATTAGTTAACCAACTTTGATGGTGGCAACTCGAAGGCAAGATATAATTATTACTGTCAACTTCCTTGTAGAAGGTTTTGGTTTTTAAACACCCTTCCTCTGCAAATATAGTTAGATCAAGGAAGTTGACAGAAATCTTACTGTAGTTACATGTGAATTTAAGATTGGAATCATTATCGTTGATGTATTCAATGAATCTTAAAAGATCTGTTTCTTCACCTCTCCAAATGAAAATAATATCATCAATAAATCTCCGCCATAGGACCAAATTTGCACCCAGTTCAGGGACGGACCAAATATAGTCATCTTCCCATATTCCCATAAATAGATTAGCATAACTGGGTGCAAATTTGGTACCCATGGCGGTTCCTCGCTTCTGTAAATAAAATGTATCCTCAAACCAGAAATAGTTATTTATCAAAATATAAAGGATACCATCCAAAATAAAATTAGCGTGTTCATGGGATAGATCTTTATCTTTAGCAAGTACTCTGTCAATAGCTTCAAATCCCTGAATATGATCTATCAATGTGTAAAGGGAAGTGATGTCACTAGTGACCAAAAAGCAGTCATCAGTCCAATCTTGATTTTCCAATATCCTTAGTATATCAGTAGTATCTCTCAGATGCGATTTTAACTCTGGCACATATTTTTGGAGATATATATCAATATAGGCTGATAGATTGGATGTTAAGGAATCTATGCCGGCAATTATAGGTCTGCCTGGGGGATTTGTAAGGCTTTTGTGTACCTTTGGGAGATAATAAAATATTGGTCTTATAGGGTTTTCCTTCCATAAAAAACTATACTCCTGTTCTGATAGTACCCCATGTGCTTTACCATGGTCCAAAAGTTTTTTCAATTTCTTTTTGAAATCACAAATAGGGTCTTTTGCCAGTTTGATGTATGTCATTTCATCTTCTAAAATCCTGTGTGACTCTTTTATGTAGTCACATCTGTTCAAAATGACTACACCCCCCCCCCCCCTTTATCGGCCTGTTTGATGACTATATCTGTGTCATCTGTTACATTTTTGAGAGCTTCTCTTTCACTTTTATTTAAGTTGTGATGATATTTTTGCTCTTTATTTGATAATTCCTCAAAATCTTTTTAAATCAATTGGGCAAATACATCCAAATGTTTCCCTTTTGCGTGTTTGGGATAGAATGTGGAAGGCAATTTCAGACCTGAATGCTTTAAATAAAGCTGTGTATCATTATTTTCTCCATCATTTTTCCCCTCTTTATTGATGGATAGGTTATCCTGTGTTTTGATTTCTACTTCTTTACTTTGGAAAAATCTTTTGATAGTTAATTTCCTTAAAAATTTTTGTGTGTCAATAAAAAGGCCAAAATTGTTCGGGCCTACAGTAGGGGCAAACTTTAGGCCTTTTGTAATAAGACTTTCCTCAGACTTTGTGAGGGTTTTTTTGCTAAGATTAAAAATGCCATTATTTATTTCATCATCCTTTTGCCATATCTTTGATTTCTTTCTCCCTCTCTTTCTTCTGATCTTCCTCTTCTTGGTTTTGGGTCTTTCTCCATCAGTGGATGAAACCGATTTGAGGAAGACCCCTCCCCTAAAAAATCTCTCTCTTCTCTCCTTTGTGTTCTTTCTGTAAATAGATTTTCTTTTCTTGCCTCTCTTTTCTCTGCTCTATTGGCCCTATCTGAATCTCTTATACCATCTTCACTATATGTTCTTTTAGGGTGGTTATCCCGATATTTCCCTATTTTGTCAGAGGATTTGGCTGGCATTTTCCCTTGTTTTACTGGAGATTTCTTTTCTCTCTCAGTCATTATCCTATTCCCTCTTTCTAGATTAGATTTCTCTACATTTTTCTGTTTCTCTTTCTCTCTCTCTTTTCCTTTTTCCTTCTCTTTTTCTTTTTCGCTATTTCCATTAGGATCTTTAGATTTCGCTCTCTTTTGATACTTTTTCTGGGCAAAATTAACCCTTTTAATTGGTTTTCTTGGTGGTCCATTTACATAATCCTCCTTGTCTCTTTTATATTTATTTACCTTATTAAGGATTAGATCTTTTTCAATTTTGTCTAATTTTAATTGTAATTTTTTGTCTTTTTCCTTAAATAAAGCTGTTTCAGCTAACGTACCAATTTTCTCTTCAATTTTCTCTTCAATTTTCTCTACTTCAGCATCAATTTCAACCAAATGTTTTTTTTGTTGTTTAACTATAAGATCCATTAGATCATGGGAACTTTTTTCTAGGATGTGATACCATTCTTCTAAAAAAGATTCGTCCTCTAAATCAAAGGACGGATCTTTATATAACTTTAATCCTCTCGGGATTCTGCCATTAAGAAGATATTGTTCTGTAAATGTCAGATCCCAGAATTTTGTAGTGTCTCTAACCAACAGTTTTTCCAATTTTTCAAATTCGGTATCTAGAATATTTTCTTCCCCTATAATGGGGGTATCATCTAAATTTAGGATAGTGTTGAAGTCAGCAGTCCTCAACAGTCTCCTGGAGAAAATGTTGGAAAAACTGTTTTCCATATTTGCTTCCTCCATGTTAATAGGATTGGAGCTGCTAATTGTTTAGAAACAAACAAAGTGCGTGGAAAACAATAACAATAGCGCTCAAAACAAACCCAAAATATGATAATAATAATCACTATTGTGACAGTGGTAATGTGATAAATACAATCAGTGACAGTGCAAAAACAGTGATGGTGCACGTGCCTATTTAAAGTGCATATATAAGGTGAAAAAAACCTCAAAATAAACTACAACCCTTGAAAAAAGACTGTTTCACTTGTCTTCTCATGGATAATTTTCAAAGCATCAGGGGAGTTCGTCTCGAAGTCATAAAAAATAGAAAAACATATCATAGTGCAAAAATGTTTATACAGTGAAAAAAGTGAAATTCCTTCCAAAATGACTACTCACATTTTAAGCAGTCAATTTAGACAGTCATCCAACTTAAGGGGTGGATGCGCCCTATGTGTGAACAGCAGCCACCAATCACAACCTCCAAGGGAGAAACAAGAGAGAGACCATATAGTGTAGTGTAGAGGTAATACAATTATATTGTCAAAACATGATTCACGGCTTACACGTCATACGGTCGATGTGGGCACTCATATGTAGCAGTTAGCGGATAGCCCAGCGGCTCGTGATTCCTCTGGGTATCTGGTGACCTCTGCTCTCTCTGGAGACACTCGTATTCACACCAGAGCTTCACTTCCGGCACGCCGAGGGACTCACAGGCTCCCGCTGCGTCACTTCCGGTGCGCCTAGGACTTCCGGATCGGATGGTAACAGTGAATTACAAGTGCCTCCCTTCTCGTGGCAGTTGGACTGGAACACTCTACGCGTTTCGTCGCTCTATCTGGCGACTTCCTCAGGAGTGACTAATAGCTGCTAACTGAACTGTTATATACCCTAATGCCCTCCCTCTAATTAAGACCTCATTTTACAATTAAAGTGGTATTACATAAAATCGATGGTTCATATACATTCAATTGAGGAGGTATCATATGTAATAACAGAGTGGGTTGGTATAGTGTCATACACTTCATATGTCTTGTTTATCATTTATACAGTGTCAAATCAAACTTAAAAATAATGCAAGGAAATATACATGGCATCATATGAAATATAAAAAATGATAATAAAAATTAAAAATTATTTAAAAAACTAAAAAACTATCTGACTTATAAATCAAGTTTATACACTATTAAAATAACGGCGATTGCGGTTGTGCTCAAAAAAAGGGAAGAAAGAAAAAGAGAAACGGGATTAATACAATATCAAATTATATTGCAATCAACATACATCACAGGAACACCCCTAGTTCAATATCCACATTGAGTCCTCTAGGCACTAGAGTTTTCAATGTGAAGATCCAGTAGGCTTCCCTTTTAGTTAGTTGGACATCACGGTCGCCCCCTCTCCAGTGCGGTAGTACTTTTTCTAAGACCGTGAAAGTCAATCCTGTGGTGTTCCCTTGGTGATGTTTAATAAAATGATCTGACAAAAGGTGTGTGGTTAGCCCTTTTCTGATGTTGCCTACATGTTCTAGGATTCTAATCCTTACATCCCTGGAAGTTTTGCCAATATATTGAAGACCACATGGACATGTGATCATATAAATTACATAGTCACTTCTGCATGTAACATGATGTTTGATATCATATTTTTCTTTTGTCACATGTGAAGCGAAAGAAAATTTGTCCATTGTCCTATGTTTATAGGCCTTACAAACTGTGCATCCAAAAAAAACTTTTATTGTAGGTAGCCAATTCTTTTCTCTTTTTTCTTTTAGGCAATGCACTTGGGGCTAGTTGACGTTTCAGATTATTTGCCCTCCTGAAAATAACCTGGGGCACTTCTGGAACCACCTCACCTAGTATTGTGTCATTTTGAATGATATGCCAATATTTCTTTATGATTTTTACAATTTTATTTGAATCTTTATTAAAATTGGTTAAAAATGAAAAACTGAATTTATCTTTATTCGTTGTGTCTGATTTTTCCTTTGTTTTCAGCAGATTACTTCTATCTAGATCTCTTGCTTTTGTTATTGCATTTTTTAAATTACCAGGATTATATTTCCTATTTAGGAACCTATTCTCCAATACTTTGGATTGTACTTCAAAGCTATTGAGATCTGAACAATTACATCTTAACCTTCTGAATTGGCCATAAGGCACATTAGTTAACCAACTTTGATGGTGGCAACTCGAAGGCAAGATATAATTATTACTGTCAACTTCCTTGTAGAAGGTTTTGGTTTTTAAACACCCTTCCTCTGCAAATATAGTTAGATCAAGGAAGTTGACAGAAATCTTACTGTAGTTACATGTGAATTTAAGATTGGAATCATTATCGTTGATGTATTCAATGAATCTTAAAAGATCTGTTTCTTCACCTCTCCAAATGAAAATAATATCATCAATAAATCTCCGCCATAGGACCAAATTTGCACCCAGTTCAGGGACGGACCAAATATAGTCATCTTCCCATATTCCCATAAATAGATTAGCATAACTGGGTGCAAATTTGGTACCCATGGCGGTTCCTCGCTTCTGTAAATAAAATGTATCCTCAAACCAGAAATAGTTATTTATCAAAATATAAAGGATACCATCCAAAATAAAATTAGCGTGTTCATGGGATAGATCTTTATCTTTAGCAAGTACTCTGTCAATAGCTTCAAATCCCTGAATATGATCTATCAATGTGTAAAGGGAAGTGATGTCACTAGTGACCAAAAAGCAGTCATCAGTCCAATCTTGATTTTCCAATATCCTTAGTATGTCAGTAGTATCTCTCAGATGCGATTTTAACTCTGGCACATATTTTTGGAGATATATATCAATATAGGCTGATAGATTGGATGTTAAGGAATCTATGCCGGCAATTATAGGTCTGCCTGGGGGATTTTTAAGGCTTTTGTGTACCTTTGGGAGATAATAAAATATTGGTCTTATAGGGTTTTCCTTCCATAAAAAACTATACTCCTGTTCTGATAGTACCCCATGTGCTTTACCATGGTCCAAAAGTTTTTTCAATTTCTTTTTGAAATCACAAATAGGGTCTTTTGCCAGTTTGATGTATGTCATTTTATCTTCTAAAATCCTGTGTGACTCTTTTATGTAGTCACATCTGTTCAAAATGACTACACCCCCCCCCCCCTTTATCGGCCTGTTTGATGACTATATCTGTGTCATCTGTTACATTTTTGAGAGCTTCTCTTTCACTTTTATTTAAGTTGTGATGATATTTTTGCTCTTTACTTGATAATTCCTCAAAATCTTTTTAAATCAATTGGGCAAATACATCCAAATGTTTCCCTTTTGCGTGTTTGGGATAGAATGTGGAAGGCAATTTCAGACCTGAATGCTTTAAATAAAGCTGTGTATCATTATTTTCTCCATCATTTTTCCCCTCTTTATTGATGGATAGGTTATCCTGTGTTTTGATTTCTACTTCTTTACTTTGGAAAAATCTTTTGATAGTTAATTTCCTTAAAAATTTTTGTGTGTCAATAAAAAGGCCAAAATTGTTCGGGCCTACAGTAGGGGCAAACTTTAGGCCTTTTGTAATAAGACTTTCCTCAGACTTTGTGAGGTTTTTTTTTGCTAAGATTAAAAATGCCATTATTTATTTCATCATCCTTTTGCCATATCTTTGATTTCTTTCTCCCTCTCTTTCTTCTGATCTTCCTCTTCTTGGTTTTGGGTCTTTCTCCATCAGTGGATGAAACCGATTTGAGGAAGACCCCTCCCCTAAAAAATCTCTCTCTTCTCTCCTTTGTGTTCTTTCTGTAAATAGATTTTCTTTTCTTGCCTCTCTTTTCTCTGCTCTATTGGCCCTATCTGAATCTCTTATACCATCTTCACTATATGTTCTTTTAGGGTGGTTATCCCGATATTTCCCTATTTTGTCAGAGGATTTGGCTGGCATTTTCCCTTGTTTTACTGGAGATTTCTTTTCTCTCTCAGTCATTATCCTATTCCCTCTTTCTAGATTAGATTTCTCTACATTTTTCTGTTTCTCTTTCTCTCTCTCTTTTCCTTTTTCCTTCTCTTTTTCTTTTTCGCTATTTCCATTAGGATCTTTAGATTTCGCTCTCTTTTGATACTTTTTCTGGGCAAAATTAACCCTTTTAATTGGTTTTCTTGGTGGTCCATTTACATAATCCTCCTTGTCTCTTTTATATTTATTTACCTTATTAAGGATTAGATCTTTTTCAATTTTGTCTAATTTTAATTGTAATTTTTTGTCTTTTTCCTTAAATAAAGCTGTTTCAGCTAACGTACCAATTTTCTCTTCAATTTTCTCTTCAATTTTCTCTACTTCAGCATCAATTTCAACCAAATGTTTTTTTTGTTGTTTAACTATAAGATCCATTAGATCATGGGAACTTTTTTCTAGGATGTGATACCATTCTTCTAAAAAAGATTCGTCCTCTAAATCAAAGGACGGATCTTTATATAACTTTAATCCTCTCGGGATTCTGCCATTAAGAAGATATTGTTCTGTAAATGTCAGATCCCAGAATTTTGTAGTGTCTCTAACCAACAGTTTTTCCAATTTTTCAAATTCGGTATCGAGAATATTTTCTTCCCCTATAATGGGGGTATCATCTAAATTTAGGATAGTGTTGAAGTCAGCAGTCCTCAACAGTCTCCTGGAGAAAATGTTGGAAAAACTGTTTTCCATATTTGCTTCCTCCATGTTAATAGGATTGGAGCTGCTAATTGTTTAGAAACAAACAAAGTGCGTGGAAAACAATAACAATAGCGCTCAAAACAAACCCAAAATATGATAATAATAATCACTATTGTGACAGTGGTAATGTGATAAATACAATCAGTGACAGTGCAAAAACAGTGATGGTGCACGTGCCTATTTAAAGTGCATATATAAGGTGAAAAAAACCTCAAAATAAACTACAACCCTTGAAAAAAGACTGTTTCACTTGTCTTCTCATGGATAATTTTCAAAGCATCAGGGGAGTTCGTCTCGAAGTCATAAAAAATAGAAAAACATATCATAGTGCAAAAATGTTTATACAGTGAAAAAAGTGAAATTCCTTCCAAAATGACTACTCACATTTTAAGCAGTCAATTTAGACAGTCATCCAACTTAAGGGGTGGATGCGCCCTATGTGTGAACAGCAGCCACCAATCACAACCTCCAAGGGAGAAACAAGAGAGAGACCATATAGTGTAGTGTAGAGGTAATACAATTATATTGTCAAAACATGATTCACGGCTTACACGTCATACGGTCGATGTGGGCACTCATATGTAGCAGTTAGCGGATAGCCCAGCGGCTCGTGATTCCTCTGGGTATCTGGTGACCTCTGCTCTCTCTGGAGACACTCGTATTCACACCAGAGCTTCACTTCCGGCACGCCGAGGGACTCACAGGCTCCCGCTGCGTCACTTCCGGTGCGCCTAGGACTTCCGGATCGGATGGTAACAGTGAATTACAAGTGCCTCCCTTCTCGTGGCAGTTGGACTGGAACACTCTACGCGTTTCGTCGCTCTATCTGGCGACTTCCTCAGGAGTGACTAATAGCTGCTAACTGAACTGTTATATACCCTAATGCCCTCCCTCTAATTAAGACCTCATTTTACAATTAAAGTGGTATTACATAAAATCGATGGTTCATATACATTCAATTGAGGAGGTATCATATGTAATAACAGAGTGGGTTGGTATAGTGTCATACACTTCATATGTCTTGTTTATCATTTATACAGTGTCAAATCAAACTTAAAAATAATGCAAGGAAATATACATGGCATCATATGAAATATAAAAAATGATAATAAAAATTAAAAATTATTTAAAAAACTAAAAAACTATCTGACTTATAAATCAAGTTTATACACTATTAAAATAACGGCGATTGCGGTTGTGCTCAAAAAAAGGGAAGAAAGAAAAAGAGAAACGGGATTAATACAATATCAAATTATATTGCAATCAACATACATCACAGGAACACCCCTAGTTCAATATCCACATTGAGTCCTCTAGGCACTAGAGTTTTCAATGTGAAGATCCAGTAGGCTTCCCTTTTAGTTAGTTGGACATCACGGTCGCCCCCTCTCCAGTGCGGTAGTACTTTTTCTAAGACCGTGAAAGTCAATCCTGTGGTGTTCCCTTGGTGATGTTTAATAAAATGATCTGACAAAAGGTGTGTGGTTAGCCCTTTTCTGATGTTGCCTACATGTTCTAGGATTCTAATCCTTACATCCCTGGAAGTTTTGCCAATATATTGAAGACCACATGGACATGTGATCATATAAATTACATAGTCACTTCTGCATGTAACATGATGTTTGATATCATATTTTTCTTTTGTCACATGTGAAGCGAAAGAAAATTTGTCCATTGTCCTATGTTTATAGGCCTTACAAACTGTGCATCCAAAAAAAACTTTTATTGTAGGTAGCCAATTCTTTTCTCTTTTTTCTTTTAGGCAATGCACTTGGGGCTAGTTGACGTTTCAGATTATTTGCCCTCCTGAAAATAACCTGGGGCACTTCTGGAACCACCTCACCTAGTATTGTGTCATTTTGAATGATATGCCAATATTTCTTTATGATTTTTACAATTTTATTTGAATCTTTATTAAAATTGGTTAAAAATGAAAAACTGAATTTATCTTTATTCGTTGTGTCTGATTTTTCCTTTGTTTTCAGCAGATTACTTCTATCTAGATCTCTTGCTTTTGTTATTGCATTTTTTAAATTACCAGGATTATATTTCCTATTTAGGAACCTATTCTCCAATACTTTGGATTGTACTTCAAAGCTATTGAGATCTGAACAATTACATCTTAACCTTCTGAATTGGCCATAAGGCACATTAGTTAACCAACTTTGATGGTGGCAACTCGAAGGCAAGATATAATTATTACTGTCAACTTCCTTGTAGAAGGTTTTGGTTTTTAAACACCCTTCCTCTGCAAATATAGTTAGATCAAGGAAGTTGACAGAAATCTTACTGTAGTTACATGTGAATTTAAGATTGGAATCATTATCGTTGATGTATTCAATGAATCTTAAAAGATCTGTTTCTTCACCTCTCCAAATGAAAATAATATCATCAATAAATCTCCGCCATAGGACCAAATTTGCACCCAGTTCAGGGACGGACCAAATATAGTCATCTTCCCATATTCCCATAAATAGATTAGCATAACTGGGTGCAAATTTGGTACCCATGGCGGTTCCTCGCTTCTGTAAATAAAATGTATCCTCAAACCAGAAATAGTTATTTATCAAAATATAAAGGATACCATCCAAAATAAAATTAGCGTGTTCATGGGATAGATCTTTATCTTTAGCAAGTACTCTGTCAATAGCTTCAAATCCCTGAATATGATCTTTCAATGTGTAAAGGGAAGTGATGTCACTAGTGACCAAAAAGCAGTCATCAGTCCAATCTTGATTTTCCAATATCCTTAGTATGTCAGTAGTATCTCTCAGATACGATTTTAACTCTGGCACATATTTTTGGAGATATATATCAATATAGGCTGATAGATTGGATGTTAAGGAATCTATGCCGGCAATTATAGGTCTGCCTGGGGGATTTTTAAGGCTTTTGTGTACCTTTGGGAGATAATAAAATATTGGTCTTATAGGGTTTTCCTTCCATAAAAAACTATACTCCTGTTCTGATAGTACCCCATGTGCTTTACCATGGTCCAAAAGTTTTTTCAATTTCTTTTTGAAATCACAAATAGGGTCTTTTGCCAGTTTGATGTATGTCATTTCATCTTCTAAAATCCTGTGTGACTCTTTTATGTAGTCACATCTGTTCAAAATGACTACACCCCCCCCCCCTTTATCGGCCTGTTTGATGACTATATCTGTGTCATCTGTTACATTTTTGAGAGCTTCTCTTTCACTTTTATTTAAGTTGTGATGATATTTTTGCTCTTTATTTGATAATTCCTCAAAATCTTTTTAAATCAATTGGGCAAATACATCCAAATGTTTCCCTTTTGCGTGTTTGGGATAGAATGTGGAAGGCAATTTCAGACCTGAATGCTTTAAATAAAGCTGTGTATCATTATTTTCTCCATCATTTTTCCCCTCTTTATTGATGGATAGGTTATCCTGTGTTTTGATTTCTACTTCTTTACTTTGGAAAAATCTTTTGATAGTTAATTTCCTTAAAAAATTTTGTGTGTCAATAAAAAGGCCAAAATTGTTCGGGCCTACAGTAGGGGCAAACTTTAGGCCTTTTGTAATAAGACTTTCCTCAGACTTTGTGAGGGTTTTTTTGCTAAGATTAAAAATGCCATTATTTATTTCATCATCCTTTTGCCATATCTTTGATTTCTTTCTCCCTCTCTTTCTTCTGATCTTCCTCTTCTTGGTTTTGGGTCTTTCTCCATCAGTGGATGAAACCGATTTGAGGAAGACCCCTCCCCTAAAAAATCTCTCTCTTCTCTCCTTTGTGTTCTTTCTGTAAATAGATTTTCTTTTCTTGCCTCTCTTTTCTCTGCTCTATTGGCCCTATCTGAATCTCTTATACCATCTTCACTATATGTTCTTTTAGGGTGGTTATCCCGATATTTCCCTATTTTGTCAGAGGATTTGGCTGGCATTTTCCCTTGTTTTACTGGAGATTTCTTTTCTCTCTCAGTCATTATCCTATTCCCTCTTTCTAGATTAGATTTCTCTACATTTTTCTGTTTCTCTTTCTCTCTCTCTTTTCCTTTTTCCTTCTCTTTTTCTTTTTCGCTATTTCCATTAGGATCTTTAGATTTCGCTCTCTTTTGATACTTTTTCTGGGCAAAATTAACCCTTTTAATTGGTTTTCTTGGTGGTCCATTTACATAATCCTCCTTGTCTCTTTTATATTTATTTACCTTATTAAGGATTAGATCTTTTTCAATTTTGTCTAATTTTAATTGTAATTTTTTGTCTTTTTCCTTAAATAAAGCTGTTTCAGCTAACGTACCAATTTTCTCTTCAATTTTCTCTTCAATTTTCTCTACTTCAGCATCAATTTCAACCAAATGTTTTTTTTGTTGTTTAACTATAAGATCCATTAGATCATGGGAACTTTTTTCTAGGATGTGATACCATTCTTCTAAAAAAGATTCGTCCTCTAAATCAAAGGACGGATCTTTATATAACTTTAATCCTCTCGGGATTCTGCCATTAAGAAGATATTGTTCTGTAAATGTCAGATCCCAGAATTTTGTAGTGTCTCTAACCAACAGTTTTTCCAATTTTTCAAATTCGGTATCGAGAATATTTTCTTCCCCTATAATGGGGGTATCATCTAAATTTAGGATAGTGTTGAAGTCAGCAGTCCTCAACAGTCTCCTGGAGAAAATGTTGGAAAAACTGTTTTCCATATTTGCTTCCTCCATGTTAATAGGATTGGAGCTGCTAATTGTTTAGAAACAAACAAAGTGCGTGGAAAACAATAACAATAGCGCTCAAAACAAACCCAAAATATGATAATAATAATCACTATTGTGACAGTGGTAATGTGATAAATACAATCAGTGACAGTGCAAAAACAGTGATGGTGCACGTGCCTATTTAAAGTGCATATATAAGGTGAAAAAAACCTCAAAATAAACTACAACCCTTGAAAAAAGACTGTTTCACTTGTCTTCTCATGGATAATTTTCAAAGCATCAGGGGAGTTCGTCTCGAAGTCATAAAAAATAGAAAAACATATCATAGTGCAAAAATGTTTATACAGTGAAAAAAGTGAAATTCCTTCCAAAATGACTACTCACATTTTAAGCAGTCAATTTAGACAGTCATCCAACTTAAGGGGTGGATGCGCCCTATGTGTGAACAGCAGCCACCAATCACAACCTCCAAGGGAGAAACAAGAGAGAGACCATATAGTGTAGTGTAGAGGTAATACAATTATATTGTCAAAACATGATTCACGGCTTACACGTCATACGGTCGATGTGGGCACTCATATGTAGCAGTTAGCGGATAGCCCAGCGGCTCGTGATTCCTCTGGGTATCTGGTGACCTCTGCTCTCTCTGGAGACACTCGTATTCACACCAGAGCTTCACTTCCGGCACGCCGAGGGACTCACAGGCTCCCGCTGCGTCACTTCCGGTGCGCCTAGGACTTCCGGATCGGATGGTAACAGTGAATTACAAGTGCCTCCCTTCTCGTGGCAGTTGGACTGGAACACTCTACGCGTTTCGTCGCTCTATCTGGCGACTTCCTCAGGAGTGACTAATAGCTGCTAACTGAACTGTTATATACCCTAATGCCCTCCCTCTAATTAAGACCTCATTTTACAATTAAAGTGGTATTACATAAAATCGATGGTTCATATACATTCAATTGAGGAGGTATCATATGTAATAACAGAGTGGGTTGGTATAGTGTCATACACTTCATATGTCTTGTTTATCATTTATACAGTGTCAAATCAAACTTAAAAATAATGCAAGGAAATATACATGGCATCATATGAAATATAAAAAATGATAATAAAAATTAAAAATTATTTAAAAAACTAAAAAACTATCTGACTTATAAATCAAGTTTATACACTATTAAAATAACGGCGATTGCGGTTGTGCTCAAAAAAAGGGAAGAAAGAAAAAGAGAAACGGGATTAATACAATATCAAATTATATTGCAATCAACATACATCACAGGAACACCCCTAGTTCAATATCCACATTGAGTCCTCTAGGCACTAGAGTTTTCAATGTGAAGATCCAGTAGGCTTCCCTTTTAGTTAGTTGGACATCACGGTCGCCCCCTCTCCAGTGCGGTAGTACTTTTTCTAAGACCGTGAAAGTCAATCCTGTGGTGTTCCCTTGGTGATGTTTAATAAAATGATCTGACAAAAGGTGTGTGGTTAGCCCTTTTCTGATGTTGCCTACATGTTCTAGGATTCTAATCCTTACATCCCTGGAAGTTTTGCCAATATATTGAAGACCACATGGACATGTGATCATATAAATTACATAGTCACTTCTGCATGTAACATGATGTTTGATATCATATTTTTCTTTTGTCACATGTGAAGCGAAAGAAAATTTGTCCATTGTCCTATGTTTATAGGCCTTACAAACTGTGCATCCAAAAAAAACTTTTATTGTAGGTAGCCAATTCTTTTCTCTTTTTTCTTTTAGGCAATGCACTTGGGGCTAGTTGACGTTTCAGATTATTTGCCCTCCTGAAAATAACCTGGGGCACTTCTGGAACCACCTCACCTAGTATTGTGTCATTTTGAATGATATGCCAATATTTCTTTATGATTTTTACAATTTTATTTGAATCTTTATTAAAATTGGTTAAAAATGAAAAACTGAATTTATCTTTATTCGTTGTGTCTGATTTTTCCTTTGTTTTCAGCAGATTACTTCTATCTAGATCTCTTGCTTTTGTTATTGCATTTTTTAAATTACCAGGATTATATTTCCTATTTAGGAACCTATTCTCCAATACTTTGGATTGTACTTCAAAGCTATTGAGATCTGAACAATTACATCTTAACCTTCTGAATTGGCCATAAGGCACATTAGTTAACCAACTTTGATGGTGGCAACTCGAAGGCAAGATATAATTATTACTGTCAACTTCCTTGTAGAAGGTTTTGGTTTTTAAACACCCTTCCTCTGCAAATATAGTTAGATCAAGGAAGTTGACAGAAATCTTACTGTAGTTACATGTGAATTTAAGATTGGAATCATTATCGTTGATGTATTCAATGAATCTTAAAAGATCTGTTTCTTCACCTCTCCAAATGAAAATAATATCATCAATAAATCTCCGCCATAGGACCAAATTTGCACCCAGTTCAGGGACGGACCAAATATAGTCATCTTCCCATATTCCCATAAATAGATTAGCATAACTGGGTGCAAATTTGGTACCCATGGCGGTTCCTCGCTTCTGTAAATAAAATGTATCCTCAAACCAGAAATAGTTATTTATCAAAATATAAAGGATACCATCCAAAATAAAATTAGCGTGTTCATGGGATAGATCTTTATCTTTAGCAAGTACTCTGTCAATAGCTTCAAATCCCTGAATATGATCTATCAATGTGTAAAGGGAAGTGATGTCACTAGTGACCAAAAAGCAGTCATCAGTCCAATCTTGATTTTCCAATATCCTTAGTATATCAGTAGTATCTCTCAGATGCGATTTTAACTCTGGCACATATTTTTGGAGATATATATCAATATAGGCTGATAGATTGGATGTTAAGGAATCTATGCCGGCAATTATAGGTCTGCCTGGGGGATTTGTAAGGCTTTTGTGTACCTTTGGGAGATAATAAAATATTGGTCTTATAGGGTTTTCCTTCCATAAAAAACTATACTCCTGTTCTGATAGTACCCCATGTGCTTTACCATGGTCCAAAAGTTTTTTCAATTTCTTTTTGAAATCACAAATAGGGTCTTTTGCCAGTTTGATGTATGTCATTTCATCTTCTAAAATCCTGTGTGACTCTTTTATGTAGTCACATCTGTTCAAAATGACTACACCCCCCCCCCCCCTTTATCGGCCTGTTTGATGACTATATCTGTGTCATCTGTTACATTTTTGAGAGCTTCTCTTTCACTTTTATTTAAGTTGTGATGATATTTTTGCTCTTTATTTGATAATTCCTCAAAATCTTTTTAAATCAATTGGGCAAATACATCCAAATGTTTCCCTTTTGCGTGTTTGGGATAGAATGTGGAAGGCAATTTCAGACCTGAATGCTTTAAATAAAGCTGTGTATCATTATTTTCTCCATCATTTTTCCCCTCTTTATTGATGGATAGGTTATCCTGTGTTTTGATTTCTACTTCTTTACTTTGGAAAAATCTTTTGATAGTTAATTTCCTTAAAAATTTTTGTGTGTCAATAAAAAGGCCAAAATTGTTCGGGCCTACAGTAGGGGCAAACTTTAGGCCTTTTGTAATAAGACTTTCCTCAGACTTTGTGAGGGTTTTTTTGCTAAGATTAAAAATGCCATTATTTATTTCATCATCCTTTTGCCATATCTTTGATTTCTTTCTCCCTCTCTTTCTTCTGATCTTCCTCTTCTTGGTTTTGGGTCTTTCTCCATCAGTGGATGAAACCGATTTGAGGAAGACCCCTCCCCTAAAAAATCTCTCTCTTCTCTCCTTTGTGTTCTTTCTGTAAATAGATTTTCTTTTCTTGCCTCTCTTTTCTCTGCTCTATTGGCCCTATCTGAATCTCTTATACCATCTTCACTATATGTTCTTTTAGGGTGGTTATCCCGATATTTCCCTATTTTGTCAGAGGATTTGGCTGGCATTTTCCCTTGTTTTACTGGAGATTTCTTTTCTCTCTCAGTCATTATCCTATTCCCTCTTTCTAGATTAGATTTCTCTACATTTTTCTGTTTCTCTTTCTCTCTCTCTTTTCCTTTTTCCTTCTCTTTTTCTTTTTCGCTATTTCCATTAGGATCTTTAGATTTCGCTCTCTTTTGATACTTTTTCTGGGCAAAATTAACCCTTTTAATTGGTTTTCTTGGTGGTCCATTTACATAATCCTCCTTGTCTCTTTTATATTTATTTACCTTATTAAGGATTAGATCTTTTTCAATTTTGTCTAATTTTAATTGTAATTTTTTGTCTTTTTCCTTAAATAAAGCTGTTTCAGCTAACGTACCAATTTTCTCTTCAATTTTCTCTTCAATTTTCTCTACTTCAGCATCAATTTCAACCAAATGTTTTTTTTGTTGTTTAACTATAAGATCCATTAGATCATGGGAACTTTTTTCTAGGATGTGATACCATTCTTCTAAAAAAGATTCGTCCTCTAAATCAAAGGACGGATCTTTATATAACTTTAATCCTCTCGGGATTCTGCCATTAAGAAGATATTGTTCTGTAAATGTCAGATCCCAGAATTTTGTAGTGTCTCTAACCAACAGTTTTTCCAATTTTTCAAATTCGGTATCTAGAATATTTTCTTCCCCTATAATGGGGGTATCATCTAAATTTAGGATAGTGTTGAAGTCAGCAGTCCTCAACAGTCTCCTGGAGAAAATGTTGGAAAAACTGTTTTCCATATTTGCTTCCTCCATGTTAATAGGATTGGAGCTGCTAATTGTTTAGAAACAAACAAAGTGCGTGGAAAACAATAACAATAGCGCTCAAAACAAACCCAAAATATGATAATAATAATCACTATTGTGACAGTGGTAATGTGATAAATACAATCAGTGACAGTGCAAAAACAGTGATGGTGCACGTGCCTATTTAAAGTGCATATATAAGGTGAAAAAAACCTCAAAATAAACTACAACCCTTGAAAAAAGACTGTTTCACTTGTCTTCTCATGGATAATTTTCAAAGCATCAGGGGAGTTCGTCTCGAAGTCATAAAAAATAGAAAAACATATCATAGTGCAAAAATGTTTATACAGTGAAAAAAGTGAAATTCCTTCCAAAATGACTACTCACATTTTAAGCAGTCAATTTAGACAGTCATCCAACTTAAGGGGTGGATGCGCCCTATGTGTGAACAGCAGCCACCAATCACAACCTCCAAGGGAGAAACAAGAGAGAGACCATATAGTGTAGTGTAGAGGTAATACAATTATATTGTCAAAACATGATTCACGGCTTACACGTCATACGGTCGATGTGGGCACTCATATGTAGCAGTTAGCGGATAGCCCAGCGGCTCGTGATTCCTCTGGGTATCTGGTGACCTCTGCTCTCTCTGGAGACACTCGTATTCACACCAGAGCTTCACTTCCGGCACGCCGAGGGACTCACAGGCTCCCGCTGCGTCACTTCCGGTGCGCCTAGGACTTCCGGATCGGATGGTAACAGTGAATTACAAGTGCCTCCCTTCTCGTGGCAGTTGGACTGGAACACTCTACGCGTTTCGTCGCTCTATCTGGCGACTTCCTCAGGAGTGACTAATAGCTGCTAACTGAACTGTTATATACCCTAATGCCCTCCCTCTAATTAAGACCTCATTTTACAATTAAAGTGGTATTACATAAAATCGATGGTTCATATACATTCAATTGAGGAGGTATCATATGTAATAACAGAGTGGGTTGGTATAGTGTCATACACTTCATATGTCTTGTTTATCATTTATACAGTGTCAAATCAAACTTAAAAATAATGCAAGGAAATATACATGGCATCATATGAAATATAAAAAATGATAATAAAAATTAAAAATTATTTAAAAAACTAAAAAACTATCTGACTTATAAATCAAGTTTATACACTATTAAAATAACGGCGATTGCGGTTGTGCTCAAAAAAAGGGAAGAAAGAAAAAGAGAAACGGGATTAATACAATATCAAATTATATTGCAATCAACATACATCACAGGAACACCCCTAGTTCAATATCCACATTGAGTCCTCTAGGCACTAGAGTTTTCAATGTGAAGATCCAGTAGGCTTCCCTTTTAGTTAGTTGGACATCACGGTCGCCCCCTCTCCAGTGCGGTAGTACTTTTTCTAAGACCGTGAAAGTCAATCCTGTGGTGTTCCCTTGGTGATGTTTAATAAAATGATCTGACAAAAGGTGTGTGGTTAGCCCTTTTCTGATGTTGCCTACATGTTCTAGGATTCTAATCCTTACATCCCTGGAAGTTTTGCCAATATATTGAAGACCACATGGACATGTGATCATATAAATTACATAGTCACTTCTGCATGTAACATGATGTTTGATATCATATTTTTCTTTTGTCACATGTGAAGCGAAAGAAAATTTGTCCATTGTCCTATGTTTATAGGCCTTACAAACTGTGCATCCAAAAAAAACTTTTATTGTAGGTAGCCAATTCTTTTCTCTTTTTTCTTTTAGGCAATGCACTTGGGGCTAGTTGACGTTTCAGATTATTTGCCCTCCTGAAAATAACCTGGGGCACTTCTGGAACCACCTCACCTAGTATTGTGTCATTTTGAATGATATGCCAATATTTCTTTATGATTTTTACAATTTTATTTGAATCTTTATTAAAATTGGTTAAAAATGAAAAACTGAATTTATCTTTATTCGTTGTGTCTGATTTTTCCTTTGTTTTCAGCAGATTACTTCTATCTAGATCTCTTGCTTTTGTTATTGCATTTTTTAAATTACCAGGATTATATTTCCTATTTAGGAACCTATTCTCCAATACTTTGGATTGTACTTCAAAGCTATTGAGATCTGAACAATTACATCTTAACCTTCTGAATTGGCCATAAGGCACATTAGTTAACCAACTTTGATGGTGGCAACTCGAAGGCAAGATATAATTATTACTGTCAACTTCCTTGTAGAAGGTTTTGGTTTTTAAACACCCTTCCTCTGCAAATATAGTTAGATCAAGGAAGTTGACAGAAATCTTACTGTAGTTACATGTGAATTTAAGATTGGAATCATTATCGTTGATGTATTCAATGAATCTTAAAAGATCTGTTTCTTCACCTCTCCAAATGAAAATAATATCATCAATAAATCTCCGCCATAGGACCAAATTTGCACCCAGTTCAGGGACGGACCAAATATAGTCATCTTCCCATATTCCCATAAATAGATTAGCATAACTGGGTGCAAATTTGGTACCCATGGCGGTTCCTCGCTTCTGTAAATAAAATGTATCCTCAAACCAGAAATAGTTATTTATCAAAATATAAAGGATACCATCCAAAATAAAATTAGCGTGTTCATGGGATAGATCTTTATCTTTAGCAAGTACTCTGTCAATAGCTTCAAATCCCTGAATATGATCTATCAATGTGTAAAGGGAAGTGATGTCACTAGTGACCAAAAAGCAGTCATCAGTCCAATCTTGATTTTCCAATATCCTTAGTATGTCAGTAGTATCTCTCAGATGCGATTTTAACTCTGGCACATATTTTTGGAGATATATATCAATATAGGCTGATAGATTGGATGTTAAGGAATCTATGCCGGCAATTATAGGTCTGCCTGGGGGATTTTTAAGGCTTTTGTGTACCTTTGGGAGATAATAAAATATTGGTCTTATAGGGTTTTCCTTCCATAAAAAACTATACTCCTGTTCTGATAGTACCCCATGTGCTTTACCATGGTCCAAAAGTTTTTTCAATTTCTTTTTGAAATCACAAATAGGGTCTTTTGCCAGTTTGATGTATGTCATTTCATCTTCTAAAATCCTGTGTGACTCTTTTATGTAGTCACATCTGTTCAAAATGACTACACCCCCCCCCCCCTTATCGGCCTGTTTGATGACTATATCTGTGTCATCTGTTAAATTTTTCAGAGCTTCTCTTTCACTTTTATTTAAGTTGTGATGATATTTTTGCTCTTTATTTGATAATTCCTCAAAATCTTTTAAAATCAATTGGGCAAATACATCCAAATGTTTCCCTTTTGCGTGTTTGGGATAGAATGTGGAAGGCAATTTCAGACCTGAATGCTTTAAATAAAGCTGTGTATCATTATTTTCTCCATCATTTTTCCCCTCTTTATTGATGGATAGGTTATCCTGTGTTTTGATTTCTACTTCTTTACTTTGGAAAAATCTTTTGATAGTTAATTTCCTTAAAAAAATTTGTGCGTCAATAAAAAGGCCAAAATTGTTTGGGCCTACAGTAGGGGCAAACTTTAGGCCTTTTGTAATAAGACTTTCCTCAGACTTTGTGAGGGTTTTTTTGCTAAGATTAAAAATGCCATTATTTATTTCATCATCCTTTTGTACCATATCTGCCAAATGCCATATCTTTGCAAAAGGATGATGAAATAAATAATGGCATTTTTAATCTTAGCAAAAAAACCCTCACAAAGTCTGAGGAAAGTCTTATTACAAAAGGCCTAAAGTTTGCCCCTACTGTAGGCCCGAACAATTTTGGCCTTTTTATTGACGCACAAATTTTTTTAAGGAAATTAACTATCAAAAGATTTTTCCAAAGTAAAGAAGTAGAAATCAAAACACAGGATAACCTATCCATCAATAAAGAGGGAAAAAATGATGGAGAAAATAATGATACACAGCTTTATTTAAAGCATTCAGGTCTGAAATAGCCTTCCACATTCTATCCCAAACACGCAAAAGGGAAACATTTGGATGTATTTGCCCAATTGATTTAAAAAGATTTTGAGGAATTATCAAATAAAGAGCAAAAATATCATCACAACTTAAATAAAAGTGAAAGAGAAGCTCTCAAAAATGTAACAGATGACACAGATATAGTCATCAAACAGGCCGATAAAGGGGGGGGGGGGTGTAGTCATTTTGAACAGATGTGACAGAATGTCACACAGGATTTTAGAAGATGAAATGACATACATCAAACTGGCAAAAGACCCTATTTGTGATTTCAAAAAGAAATTGAAAAAACTTTTGGACCATGGTAAAGCACATGGGGTACTATCAGAACAGGAGTATAGTTTTTTATGGAAGGAAAACCCTATAAGACCAATATTTTATTATCTCCCAAAGGTACACAAAAGCCTTACAAATCCCCCAGGCAGACCTATAATTGCCGGCATAGATTCCTTAACATCCAATCTATCAGCCTATATTGATATATATCTCCAAAAATATGTGCCAGAGTTAAAATCGCATCTGAGAGATACTACTGATATACTAAGGATATTGGAAAATCAAGATTGGACTGATGACTGCTTTTTGGTCACTAGTGACATCACCTCCCTTTACACATTGATAGATCATATTCAGGGATTTGAAGCTATTGACAGAGTACTTGCTAAAGATAAAGATCTATCCCATGAACACGCTAATTTTATTTTGGATGGTATCCTTTTTATTTTGAGAAATAACTATTTCTGGTTTGAGGATACATTTTATTTACAGAAGCGAGGAACTGCCATGGGTACCAAATTTGCACCCAGTTATGCTAATCTATTTATGGGAATATGGGAAGATGACTATATTTGGTCCATCCCTGAACTGGGTGCAAATTTGGTCCTATGGCGGAGATTTATTGATGATATTATTTTCATTTGGAGAGGTGAAGAAACAGATCTTTTAAGATTCATTGAATACATCAACGATAATGATTCCAATCTTAAATTCACATGTAACTACAGTAAGATTTCTGTCAACTTCCTTGTTCTGACTATATTTGCAGAGGAAGGGTGTTTAAAAACCAAAACCTTCTACAAGGAAGTTGACAGTAATAATTATATCTTGCCTTCGAGTTGCCACCATCAAAGTTGGTTAACTAATGTGCCTTATGGCCAATTCAGAAGGGTAAGACGTAATTGTTCAGATCTCAATAGCTTTGAAGTACAATCCAAAGTATTGGAGAATAGGTTCCTAAATAGGAAATATAATCCTGGTAATTTAAAAAATGCAATAACAAAAGCAAGAGATCTAGATAGAAGTAATCTGCTGAAAACAAAGGAAAAATCAGACACAACGAATAAAGATAAATTCAGTTTTTCATTTTTAACCAATTTTAATAAAGATTCAAATAAAATTGTAAAAATCATAAAGAAATATTGGCATATCATTCAAAATGACACAATACTAGATGAGGTGGTTCCAGAAGTGCCCCAGGCTATTTTCAGGAGGGCAAATAATCTGAAACGTCAACTAGCCCCAAGTGCATTGCCTAAAATAAAAGAAAAAAGAGAAAAGAATTGGCTACCTACAATAAAAGGTTTTTTTGGATGCACAGTTTGTAAGGCCTGTAAACATAGGACAATGGACAAATTTTCTTTCGCTTCACATGTGACAAAAGAAAAATATGATATCAAACATCATGTTACATGCAGAAGTGACTATGTAATTTATATGATCACATGTCCATGTGGTCTTCAATATATTGGCAAAACTTCCAGGGATGTAAGGATTAGAATCCTAGAACATGTAGGCAACATCAGAAAAGGGCTAACCACACACCTTTTGTCAGATCATTTTATTAAACATCACAAAGGGAACACCACAGGATTGACTTTCACGGTCTTAGAAAAAGTACTACCGCACTGGAGAGGGGGCGACCGTGATGTCCAACTAACTAAAAGTGAAGCCTACTGGATCTTCACATTGAAAACTCTAGTGCCTAGAGGACTCAATGTGGATATTGACATAGGGGTGTTCCTGTGATGTATGTTGATTGCAATATAATTTGATATTGTATTAATCCCGTTTTTCTTTTTCTTTCTTCCCTTTTTTTGAGCACAACCGCAATCGCCGTTATTTTAATAGTGTATAAACTTGATTTATAAGTCAGATAGTTTTTTAGTTTTTTAAATAATTTTTATTATCATTTTTTATATTTCATATGATGCCATGTATATTTCCTTGCATTATTCTTACGTTTGATTTGACACTGTATAAATGATAAACAAGACATATGAAGTGTATGACACTATACCAACCCACTCTGTTATTACATATGATACCTCCTCAATTGAATGTATATGAACCATCGATTTTATGTAATACCACTTTAATTGTAAAATGAGGTCTTAATTAGAGGGAGGGCATTAGGGTATATAACAGTTCAGTTAGCAGCTATTAGTCACTCCTGAGGAAGTCGCCAGATAGAGCGACGAAACGCGTAGAGTGTTCCAGTCCAACTGCCACGAGAAGGGAGGCACTTGTAATTCACTGTTACCATCCGATCCGGAAGTCCTAGGCGCACCGGAAGTGTCGCAGCGGGAGCCTGTGAGTCCCTCGGCGTGCCGGAAGTGAAGCTCCGGTGTGAATACGAGTGTCTCCAGAGAGAGCAGAGGTCACCAGATACCCAGAGGAATCGCGAGCCGCTGGGCTATCCGCCAACTGCTACATATGAGTGCCCACATCGACCGTATGACGTGTAAGCCTTGAATCATGTTTTGACAATATAATTGTATTACCTCTACACTTCAGTATATGGTCTCTCTCTTGTTTCTCCCTTGGAGGTTGTGATTGGTGGCTGCTGTTCACACATAGGGCGCATCCACCCCTTAAGTTGGATGACTGTCTAAATTGACTGCTTAAAATGTGAGTAGTCATTTTGGAAGGAATTTCACTTTTTTCACTGTATAAACATTTTTGCACTATTATATATTTTTCTATTTTTTATGACTTCGAGACGAACTCCCCTGACGCTTTGAAAACTATCTGCATTAACCCCTGTAAATTCTTGCTGCCTCCAAGCTAATGCCTTCGTTCTAGCCTCAGAGAATGAGTCCCCAAGTCCGACAGCAGAGGTTGCATTGAAGGATTCCCCTAACCTTGCGGAGTCCTTAGAAATTCTTTGCTATAAATCCCCTGCTTCAGCTCAAGTTTCCACTGCCTTGCCTCCTGACACTTCGGCTAAAGTTCTGGTTCCAGTTAAATGTATTCAGGGACCAGGTTTTTCCCTAAGCTTGGTCGCAGAGTTCCCGCTCCCGGGTATTTCGCTGAACCAGCCTGTCACCCAGAGAGCGGTGATTCCTGCTTCAGCGCATAGTCCCCACGTTGTGGAATCTGCAGTCATTTCTGGTTTCCCAGACACTCCTTACCAAATACCCACTTCAGAGACCAGTACAGTTATGATTACCCCCCTTGTACTGTCTGTGTTCTCCTCTTCTCAAAGCTTAGGGTTACAAGCGTACAGTGGTCATTATGCCCCTCCTGGGGTTCATGTTGTGTTCTCAGGAATGTTTGCTGACACACTGCCTTCACTCAAAAGTGACGCTTTTTCATATGTGCTAGCTAGAAGCGTGCACACAGTTTCCCCTCTCTCTGAAATTTGCCTTGTCGGTCCCGATACTCTGAGAGGTAAAAACCTCCCTTCAGATTCAGAATCTCCTCCTATAGAGGCCGTCCTTGCTTTTGGTTCCCCTTATTTCTCTGCCCATGCAATCCCTCCAGGGATCAGCATATCTGTTGTTACGCCCTTAGTACAGTCTGAGACCACCCTGTCTACATTACTAGTCCTGGTGTTTAAATCTGAGCTATTTAGTTTTCCTGCCCTTGCTAAACCTCAGTCCCTCAGCACTGCATCTAAATATGCCCCAGCAACCGTTGGGTTACTCGGGGTAAAAATGAAAACTCCTGTCTTAAAGGGTACTTTCTCACACATGTCCAGCAAACCTAAAACCTCAGTGATTGATTCTAAGTCACTTATCACTATATCTGATTTTCTCACTAGTCAAACCCAGACACCCCCACCACGGGCTAGGAGTCCCATTATCAGAATTTTTGCACTAGTAAACACGCCTATTCATGTTTTTGTCATGACAAGCCCCCCTGTTGTTAGGGCCCTTGCAGTTTTGGATAAGACTCCTTTTGCTTCTAAGGTTTCTGCTATTAAGAGTTTCCATGGTTCCAACTTGCCGCTTGTTGTCTCTTTAACTCCCATCATTACTCCCCCATTATCCGTCACTGACTCTCAAGCACCAGCTCCTGACGCTGGTTCTCCTATCAGTACCCCTGCATTGCTAGATTTTTCTGTTATGGATTCCGAGCCTCCAGCTCCGGAGTCGATTCCTCTACTCGCTGCTGCTTTTGTAGTCTCTCAGGTCCCTGTCACTGAAGTACAGACTTCAGCTTCTGTTGTTAGCTCCCCTCCCTCCGCTACCCTTGCTCTGCCTGATTCTCAAGTTCCTGATATTAAAGCCCCAAAGCCTATTCCTACTCCCCAGACAATACTATCTCCCACTGAGGGTTCCCCAGTATTTGGGAGCTCCACTGCTGATTGCTTCTCTGCCTCTGCTAAACCATGGTTTTTCCCCTCGGAACCTTCTGTTGGCCCTGTTATTTCCTCTGTGTTGGAAATACTCTGTACATATCCCAAGATTTCGGTCTCTATGCCTGGTTTACTGCTTGCCTTATCACCTTCCATACCAATACCTGGAAATGCTCTCACCCACCCTATATCCTCGCTGACCACTGTCACGGGAGACGCGCTTAATAACACATTTATATTTCGTGGGTCCTGATTGAGCAGAACAGGTTGAGCAAAATAAACTGAGATTTATTCCCTTGATAGGCAAACACACGACAACTGCAGAATAAACTTAATAATTACACTCACGGGTAGAGAAACAGAGGATAATGTCCAGAAAGGTGCCCAAGCACCAGAAGATTGTTCTTTAAAAACTAGTCCATTTGCAAATTGCCAAATAAATAGCCAGTCCAATCCTTCTGTGAATGTGCAAAGTCCTTTTCTGGTTCTCTGGGATTGGTCTGGATCCCCAGGGCTAACGAAATCCTGAAGCAGGGCAAGTTTCCTTGTTGCGATGTTTTTAACCCCTTGCGTTCTGGAATCGTAGCCGCTGTACTTAGGTCTTATCCGCTTGAAGAAATCAGGTAACAGCAACAACAAAAACAGGAATAACCCAGGAATGAGGGGTACAGGCCTTTTTAAGGACAAGGGCCTTTGAAGGGATACATTAGCCTCATCCCATTTGCAAGGAATTATCTTCCTCCTATCAGAACCTGCCAGGTCACATGGGCCAGTCCTACAGCCAGCTCAGGTATCTCTGAGCATGCTCAGTAAGCAGCTTGGTAGCACTGCTAAGTAAAAAGGGGCCACTCATTTCTGGGGACGCAATGTCTGGAGTTTGGGTCCCGAGGTGTGAAATATCCAGGAGGAGTAACAGGATCTGCTACTCAGAAACAGCCTGATTAAGTGACACTTTACGAATCTGGGATCTTTCATCCCAACAGGGGGCTCCTGTATGCATAACATTTGGTCCTTACTGCCTTACAAAGGCAGGCAGACAAAAAAATAGCATCCTGCCTGTACATTTTAAAACAGCAACAGAAAGGCACTTCACTGCAGGTAGAGATTAGCCTGCAAAATGGGGACAGCCATGCATATAGAATTAACCCCTTCATCCCCAACGCGAAATAGGGGTAACCAGCTGAGCCCACTGCCTTTATTAATGCGCTGATTACCCCCATTTTCGCCACATTTCCCCCACTCAAAGCCCAAGGTTTGCCCTGGCCACCTCCTCTGGTGGTTGGGCTGACCTGAGGGTTTTTGAAGTCATTAGGTCTTGGGGATTGTCCTGCCGGGAGAGGCCATCAGCGTTCCCATGCTCACTGCCTTTCTTGTGCTGAATGGTGAAGTCACATTCTTGCAAGGCCAGGCTCCAGCGCAAGAGCTTGGCATTCTCTCCCGACACCCTCTGCAACCAACTTAGGGGGTTATGGTCAGTGATAACAGTGAAGTGTCTGCCATACCGAGAGGGCTGTAGCTTTTTTAGCGCCCATACTATGGCCAGACACTCCTTCTCAATAGTGGCATATGCTCCTTCTCTGGGCAGCCGCTTGCGGCCCAGAAACATAATTGGAGGTTCCCTGACCTCCTCCCCCACCTGGCTGAGCACAGCACCAATGCCAAAGTCTGAGGCATCAGTCTGCTCCAGAAACTTTTTGGAATAATCTGGAGCGGCCAGTATAGGAGCGCTGGCTAGGGCAGTCTTCAAAGCCTGAAATGCATCTTCACAGGCAGGAGACTAGACTACCAGCGCAGACTGTCGCTTCTGGGTCAAGTCAGTCAGGGGTGTTGCAATGGCACTATACTGGGGAACAAACTTTCTGTAGTAGCCTGCAGTGCCTAGAAACGCCATGACCTGCTTCTTGGTTTTTGGAGTGGGCCACTGCACTACTGCGTCTACCTTAGCTGGTTCTGGCTTGAGGTGCCCTCCACCCACCCTATGCCCTAGGTTTAAGACTTCAGCCATCCCTACTAAGCACTTGGTGGGTTCTAAGGTGAGACCTGCCTCCCTAATCCTGGCTAGCACCGCAGCTACATGAAGTACGTGTGATTCCCAGAAGTTACTGAACACAGCAATATCATCCAGATAAGCCCTTGCAAACCCTTGCATGCCCTCTAGCAAACAATTGACCAGGCATTGGACGGTAGCCGGTGCATTCTTCATCCCAAATGGCATCACTAAGAACTCATAGAGGCCACTTGGGGTGATGCAAGCCGACTTCTCCCTAGCCTCCTGGGTCAAAGGGATCAGCCAGTACCCTTTACTGAGATCCCTGGTGGTCAGATACCTTGCCCCTGCGAGTTCATCCAGCAACTCATCCATGCGGGACATGGGGTAGGCATCTGAAACCGTCCCTGCATTGAGCGGCCGGTAGTCCACATAGAACCAGGTGGTCCCATCCTTCTTAGGCACTAGGACTACCGGACAAGCCCAAGGGCTCTGGGATGGTTCAAGTACCCCTAGGGCCAGCATCTCCTCCACCTCCCTCTCTATACTGCCCTTCATCTCTGCTGACACTCTATAAGCATGCTTATGCAGAGGTCTCAGATCCCCTGTAAGCACTAGGTGCTCAGTGATGTGTGTCCTCCCTGGCTTGTCCATGAA
The DNA here is from genome assembly GCF_040206685.1 of Ascaphus truei. Taxonomy (NCBI): domain Eukaryota; kingdom Metazoa; phylum Chordata; class Amphibia; order Anura; family Ascaphidae; genus Ascaphus; species Ascaphus truei. The sequence goes on along the minus strand of NC_134485.1, from coordinate 29,333,504 downwards.
CAGAGCCCTATACTGCTCTAGCATAGCCCTGGCATCTGCCCTCTGCCTGACACTCAGCTGAGACCCTATCTCAACCTGCTCTATGGTACCTCCCTGCCTAGCTTCCCCTAGGAGATCTGGCAGAGCTATGTCCTCCCTGAGCATATTGATGTGATAGACTTTGGTCCTCCCTGTCTCCCTAACCCTGGCTAGCACTGCTGCTACCTGTCCTGGAGACAAACCACAGATCTGCCTGAAGCCAACTATCCTCTCCCTGTATGTCCCCACATACCTCTGCACTCTCTCTGGTGACCTCCTGACCAGGCGGTGGGAGGTAGCCAGAGCATTCCTCATCCTGAATGGCACCCTGAAAAACTCACAGAGGCCATTCTGAAGGTTGAAGACTGACTCCCCCTTTGCCTTCCTCTCTACACTGTCTGCCACCTCTGCTGATACTCCATAGATATTCTTATGCAGAGGATGCAGATCCCCTGGGAGCACAGGCTGATCCGTACTATGTGCCCTGCCCAGCTTGTCTGAGAACAGGACCCTAGGCTGCTCTACCCTAGCCCCGGCTTCTGCCCCTGCCTGCCTACCTCCCAGGGCCCCTAGCTCAACTAGGACCCCCCTAGGAAACCCTATCCTACCTAAGAGGCCTGGCACTGCCTGAGCTACTTCCTGAAACATGTTCCCCATTCCTGGTAACAGGTTCAGGAGCATCTGCACATAATCACCCGCTTTACCCTCTGGCTGGCAGGCGTCCCAGGGGTGGCCAAAGTCTGCCACTGCCCCTGCTGCCTCCGGCCAGAGGTAAGGCTGCAACAGCTGGGTTCTCATGTGAGTGACCTCCTGATGCCCCACTAGTGGACTGGGGAAGGCTACCTGCAACACTTGCTGCCTACCCTCCCTGGATCCCACTAACAGTCTTCTACCTGTCCAGCCCCTGGCTAACCCGGTAGAACCTGGCTCTCTACCCCAGAGCCCGTGGTGCCACAGCCTGTGGTCTGACCCCCCGCTTTCCCAGGACTCGGACGCCCGCAGTCCCATACCTTCTAAGCTGGGGTCAGCTTTCACCGCATCCCTATCTGCTGTCCCTAATTCTAACCACCCACCCTTAGTCTCTAAGTCAGGGGTAACAGGAACAGGTAAAGGGAACAGTAAGTCAGTCACTGGTCGCGACTCAGTAGTCTGGCTTACCTGTCTGGTCTCCGCAGAGGCCACTGGAACCGTTGGTCCCAAATGCAGGGGGACAGAGGTTGATTCTGCTGTGACTCCTGATGACAGGCTCTTAGGAATCGCCGCAACAACAGGCAATTCCGCAGCAACCACACAGATCACAGGCTCCAGGTTATTGGTAAGGCGCACCTCAGCAGTTTCCCTGGACAAAACCCCCACCTCCCTCATGCCATGATTGGCACCCCCATCCAAAATGATCTGGGCACCCTGTATGGACCGCAGCCCTCCATCCGGCATGGTTCTTTGCATCCCGGTGCCCGGGAGCAAATCTTCTGGCTGCACCAGAATAACAGCAGCACCCAAATCTGGCAAGCTCCCTGCTTGCCGGTCACCAAAGGTAACCCTCCGTGGGTGCCTGCTCAGGACATCAGCAGGCTGCATCTCGACTGATGCACTTGGACATCCTCTGCTCACTGCTGCTGGCTCCAAGGTGACAAAAGCAGCATCTGCCTGGGACATCCCTCTTGGTTGTGGCTCCCTGGCTGTGCTCTGTTCCTCTGTGTGGGCCAGCCCAATCTGGGTTACTGGCCCTGCAGCTTGTGAACGTTGCCCCTGATGGGGTCCCCCAGACCGCTCACGGTCCGGGAAATGTGGCCTGATGTGGCCCACCTTGTGGCAATGATAGCACCGTCTCTCAAGCTTGGACTCCCCAGTATAGGACGTGTCGCGGCCCACTGTATGTTTGGGAGTCCGCTGAGGTGCAGACTGGTCCCCCCTAGCAGGAATGGCTGCCTCTCTGGGGACTGCTGCGTTGCTCACCAAGGCTCTGCTGGTTACATATTTCTTTGCTGGCTCTGCTGCTTCCACAGCAGTTACTCTGGGAACGTCCTGTTCCCCGCTGACAAGGTGGGAGTGAGGGGGCCTTCCAAGCGCTGTCGACAGGAGCTCGAGTCGCTGTTCATAGCTAAGCCCTTCTCCCCAGGCAGTGAGGAGTGCAATGAGTCCAGAGGTAGTCAGTCCGGTCGCCGCAGCGACTGATCCATCTGCACCCCCTGGCACAACGCCACTCTCTTCCAGGCGATCACTGACATCCTTTCCCTGTCCTTGCAGCCCCGGAGCTGGAGAGATCTCTTGCACTCCGGGCTGAGTACTGTCTGCTGGCGGGGCCATCCTGTCCTCATATTCTTCTAAATCCTCCTCCAGCTGACTCTTGGAACGACCGTCTGTCGTGAACCCGTACCCCACACATCTCTCCACTATCTGCGCCTGGTTCCAGGTACAACACCTTCCTGAGCGTGGACTCATGGTGCCACTGGGGTATAGGTCCAGAGACCAGTGAATTATCTCGTGCTTCTTTGGAAGTGTGTGTAAGTTGCCACTTGTCTGAGGAGCTTGCAATCTACAAGGTCCTCACTATATTACAGAACACTGCAATATAGGCTCAATCAGTATCTCACCAGCTGCCACCAGTTTTAAACGCTTGTCACGGGAGACGCGCTTAATAACACAGTTATATTTCGTGGGTCCTGATTGAGCAGAACAGGTTGAGCAAAATAAACTGAGATTTATTCCCTTGATAGGCAAACACACGACAACTGCAGAATAAACTTAATAATTACACTCACGGGTAGAGAAACAGAGGATAATGTCCAGAAAGGTGCCCTAGCACCAGAAGATTGTTCTTTAAAAACTAGTCCATTTGCAAATTGCCAAATAAATAGCCAGTCCAATCCTTCTGTGAATGTGCAAAGTCCTTTTCTGGTTCTCTGGGATTGGTCTGGATCCCCAGGGCTAACGAAATCCTGAAGCAGGGCAAGTTTCCTTGTTGCGATGTTTTTAACCCCTTGCGTTCTGGAATCGTAGCCGCTGTACTTAGGTCTTATCCGCTTGAAGAAATCAGGTAACAGCAACAACAAAAACAGGAATAACCCAGGAATGAGGGGTACAGGCCTTTTTAAGGACAAGGGCCTTTGAAGGGATACATTAGCCTCATCCCATTTGCAAGGAATTATCTTCCTCCTATCAGAACCTGCCAGGTCACATGGGCCAGTCCTACAGCCAGCTCAGGTATCTCTGAGCATGCTCAGTAAGCAGCTTGGTAGCACTGCTAAGTAAAAAGGGGCCACTCATTTCTGGGGACGCAATGTCTGGAGTTTGGGTCCCGAGGTGTGAAATATCCAGGAGGAGTAACAGGATCTGCTACTCAGAAACATCCTGATTAAGTGACACTTTACGAATCTGGGATCTTTCATCCCAACAGGGGGCTCCTGTATGCATAACATTTGGTCCTTACTGCCTTACAAAGGCAGGCAGACAAAAAAATAGCATCCTGCCTGTACATTTTAAAATAGCAACAGAAAGGCACTTCACTGCAGGTAGAGATTAGCCTGCAAAATGGGGACAGCCATGCATATAGAATTAACCCCTTCATCCCCAACGCGAAATAGGGGTAACCAGCTGAGCCCACTGCCTTTATTAATGCGCTGATTACCCCCATTTTCACCACAACCACTACCTGGGAGACCTCTGAAGGAGAAAACCCTCTCAAATTTCTACATTCAGAGGTCAGCCTAGTTTGTCTGTCCCGAAGGTCGCCCTGGTATTTTCGATCAACCATCGATGCCGCTTATCCTGAACTCTGGTCCCATTACTAAAGACTGGGCTCCCAGTGGGGGTTCTTCTGCCGTTTCTGCTCCGGAGGCCCCTGGTTCTTCACAGCCCTGGATGCCCAAGCCATTTTGCATGGCGAGCCATGTACCAATGTTGTCTCTACCACCACTCTCATATCCTAGAACAGTACTCGCCAAGGAACTGCTCGTTTACGGATCCCCTTTCTGCCTAAAAACCTCTAGGAACAACTCAATGTCCCCGAGGCCCATGGATGGCCCTGTTGGGCCGCAGTTCTCCCTGGGGGGTGGGGGTACGCAAAGGAGTGCCCACGAGTCTCTGGACCATGACTCTACTCCCAATCCCAGACAGTTCAGAAACAATTCTAGGTCCCCCAACTCTATGAGTGGTCTTATTCGCCCGGAGGTCTCACGTGAAGGGGGGGGGGTACTGTAACGGATATGCACCTTAGTTTGCTGTTTGCCTTGCCTTACAGACTCGTGCAGCCCTGGAACACTGCTCCTGATGTTTGCTGCAGCTTCACCCTGGGTTCACTCATTGAGGCAATGCTATCACACGCCCCTTCTGCTATTGGTTCACCGACCTTTAAAGACCCCTTTCCCACAATGCTTCCCTGCCGAGCATAACCCTTCCTGGTTGTCACAAGTGTTCTGCCACAAGCCCTAAGGCTTGGCTCTGTTGTGTACTAATCTCTCAAAGTTCTATTCCCCAGTTCACACAGAGGTCTGTTCCTGTCTCCTGTGCTGAAGCGGAGTACTCTTCATGTTAACTTCAGATCCCTGTTCCTGAGGCCGGCTGCTAGTCTCACGCAGCGGCCTGTTCCTGTCTCCTGTACTGAAGTGGAGGTCTCTCCAGTGTTGACTTCAGCTTCCTGTTTCCTGAGGTCTGCTACTCCTAGACAGCAGAGCCTATCTACCGGTACCTGGGGCCTGCTGCTCATTCTTCATTGCAGTGGCCGTGTCCTGGCTCCTGTGCTGAAGCAGAGGTCTCTCCAGTGTTGACTTCAGCTTCCGGTTTCCTGAGGCTTGCTGTCCTTTCTCTGCAGAGCCTATCTACTGGTTCCTGGGGCCTGCTGCTCATTCTCCATAGCAGAGGCCGTGTCCTGGTTCATGTGCTGATGCAAAGCACCTACCGTGTATTCTTCAGCTCCCTGTTTCCTGTGGTCCCTTAGCAGAGGCCATTCTACGAGTCCTGAGGTCTGTAGCTCTCTCTCTCCTTGCACAGGCCCGCTCTGGACTCTTGCGCTGAAGCACTGGTTTACCAGTGCTGCCTGGCGGTGTGCCCACTCCGGTCTGCCTATCCCTTCCTGAGACCAGTACCATGGGCCATGGTCGCCGCTCGCGCAGAACCCGCGCTCACGCTCCTAAGCTGAAGCGGGGAACTTCTGATTACCTGTTGCCGAACTCCTGCTTGAATAACGTTTATCCTGATCTCTCCAGTCCTGACCATGGCTTGTCCACTGATGATGCTACCTTCTCCAGTCCTGACCCTGCTACGTACGACTACGAACTGCGCAATCCGAATCAGCCTGCGCGGTCTAAGGTCGGTGCTTTTACAACCCCACCTCAGCCACGCGGTCCGACCCAGGTTTGTGGCAAGCACAACCATGACACGAGGGAAAGGAAGGGATCCGATAGCGAGGTGGGGAATCCGCAGGAGAGACGAAAGGGAGTGAGTTGCCGTGCAGCTGGGGATCGGCGTCTGTAGTCACGTAACCGCGCCGCGCGCAGGAGAATGCGCGACGCGTCCGAAGGTGCGGAGCCAAGCTCAGAGACACGACTGGTCCAGCAGCATCTGTACGCATGCACTGACATCAGAGCGGCAGTGCGCACGTTCTCAGTCACCAACGCGGGGTGTGGTTAGCCACAAAGGGAGGAATGTAGCAGTACTGACCTCTGCGTAAAGAGTAGCAGCAGGTCTCAGGAAACATGGTACACAGGCCTCTGCGTGAAGAGTAGCAGCAGGCCTCAGGATACACAGGAAAACGGGCCTCTGCATGGAGGGTAGCAGTAGGCCTCAGGAACACAGGCCTCTGCATGGGGGATAGCAGCAGGCCTCCGGAAACTCAGGAACTAATAACAAGAACTAGAGCGGTGCCAGGGAGGAAAGAGTCCCGAGCACAAGGTCACAATAGAAATGCTTCTTGGAGGACGTCCAGCCTTCTTAAAGGCATAGTGCCAGTAACAGAAGAGTGCAGCAAATACTAAGTTCAAAGTAAGGGTTCTTTAGTTGAATACTTTGGCCAAGGTATTGTAAGCCTGCTACCACGTCAAGGTAAACCCTAATCAGCAGGTCCTACACTACCCGACGGCAAACTAACCTCAGTAGTAAATGAGTGACTGTCCCAGTCTTCCGGAATCCAAAGGAGATGAGTAAAGGTCCCAAGGAGGTCCAGGCAGGAACAGCATGCGATGGAAGTACTAGCAGGAACCAGGGCAGGCAGCAAATGACTAATAGCAATGAGAAAGTCAGAGAGAGGCTTACTTCCTGTCAGGAGGAAGAGGGCAGGAATTGTCAGAAAGCAAGATGGCGTAGGAAGCTTCAGAATACTTAAAGACACAGGATCTTGACTCGCAGCTAGAGGGCGGCGATCAGAAATTAAACAGGTAAGGAAGGAACACGCCGCAGGGGGCGTGTTCCGCACATCGTAACAGGGTTAAACTAAATGACGCTTTTTACAAGAGATATATAGGTATTGCACTGTGTCTTTTTGTCACATTGGAAGTAGCTTTGGGCATTTCTGTTTTTTGTTGTATACATTTAGCCACGCCCACTAGCACTCCTTTTGACATATGCATATATATATATATATATTGTGTGGTATTGGTTGGGGTTTCTCAGAGCTTGTTGGGAATCTGTGTATTTTATTTAATGTGTGCAGCTGGTCTCAGTTGCTTATGGGAGGTAAGTGGCCCCTCCCCCCCAAGGTTTAAGCTTGCTCCACCCCACTTTCCAAGTTGGCAGGTCAGTTTCATTTTGCCAGGTTACGACAGATCCAATGTGATCATTCTTCCTGTAATTATACAGGTAAATAAGAATTTTAACACAGGTGAGTGTTAGGCCCTGCTATGGTCAGGCCTAATAAGTGGCAGCAGGCTTAAGACGCTTTGGCCAAAGGGTTAAACTAAATTACCCTTTTTACAAGGGATATATAGGTATTGCGCTGTGTATTTTTGTCACATTTGAAGTAGCTTTGGGCATTTCTGTTTTTTGTTGTATACAATTAGCCACGCCCACTAGCACTCCTTTTGATATATATATATAGTGTTGGGGTTTCTCAGAGCTTGTTGGGATTCTGTGTATTAAATTTAAGGGGATAATTAGAATCAGGTGTTTAAATAATTAGGTAGATCTTCAGGTGTGAGTTTGGGAGGCCCCACATTATATAAAGATCAGAAACTTTGTGAGTTTGGTCTTCACCATAAAGGTGTGTGGGAAGACGTCATGCCACAATCAAACGAAATCTCTGAGGACCTGAGAAAAGCCGTTATTGATGCTCATCAGTCTAGAAAGGGTTACACATCCATTTCCAAGGATTTGGGGCTCCAACAATCCACTGTCAGACAGTCTACAAATGGAGAAAGTTCAAGACCACAGTCACTCTACCCAGGAGCGGTCATCCTACCTAAATCTCTCCAAGAACAAACCAGCAAATCATCCAGGAAGTCACAAAAAAATAGTAACATCCAAGGATCTGCAGCCACTCTCGCCTTGGCTAATGTGAGTGTTCATGACTCAACTATCAGAAAAAGACTGAACAAGAATGATGTTCATGGAAGAATAGCCAGGAGGAAACCACAGCTCTCTAAAAATAATTTTGCTGCACGTCTGAAGTTCGCCAAAGAGCACACAGATGATCCACAAGACTTCTGGAACATTGTTCTCTGGACAGACGACCCAAAGATAGAACTTTTTAACCTCAATGAGAAACTTTATGTTTGTCAAAAACCAAACGCTACTGTCGAACAGAAGAACCTCATCCCAACCGTTAAGCATGGTGGTTGGAGTGTGGTGGTTGGAGTGTGATGGTTTGGGGCTGCTTTGCTGCTTCATGAGCTGGATGGCTTGCCATCATTGATACAACCATGAATTCTGTATTTTATCAGAAGATTCTAGAGGAGAATGTCTGGCCATCCGTCCGTGAGCTGAAGCAGAATCGAAAGTTGGTCATGAGTTGAAGCAGTTTTGTAAGGAGAAATGGGCCAAAGTTCCTCAAACACGTGAGATACTTACCAGCAGTTACAGGAAACGCTTAGATGACGTCATTGCTGCTCAAGGGGGCGCCACCAGATACTGAATCTAAAGGGTCACATACTTTTTTCACACATTGATATTGAATGTTGAATAATTTATGGATAAATAAATGTCGAAAAAGTATCATCTTTTTGCGTAATTTTGTGTCAGGATATCTTTATGTATAATTAGGACTTAGATTTAAGAGCTAATAAAATTTTAGGTTTGAAATATGTGAAAATCCTAAGGGGTTCACAAACTTTTTCTTGCCACTGTATATGTGGAAGGATATGCCTGTATTTGTCGTGTGGGAGAGTAGCAACTCCGGTCCTGGCTTTCACTTTCCCTCACTGCATGTGAGGATTGGCGCTAGGCTCCGCCCCTCGGACGCATTACGCGATGATGGCAGCGGTGCGCGCGCTAAGGAGCGCTGCCGCGGAGGTGCGACCCTGGCGCTGTGTTGCTGCGTCCACGTGCATGGGTGGCGTGCCCGTTCCGTATCGCGCCACCTACACGCGTGCGCCGCACGACGACCAATCACAAGAGGATTATCGGCTGCCTCTCACCTGAGCCCAATCCGCTTTTCTCCTATCAGTCTCCTGCTATCGGGTGATGTCATCCTGTCTGCTCCTCCTGATTGGTGCTTTCCCCTTTAAATACCTTCTTGTTTCCTGTACACTTTGCTGAGCATAAACTAAGGTTTATGTGCTGTGCTCGCTGCTTGAAGTCTGTCTTTTTCCAGTGCTTGTCTGAACCTGTGCCTTGGCCTTGCTTGTACCCAGACCCGTCTCTTCTCCAACCCTGAACTTCGTCTTGTCTTTGGATTCCTGCTCTATCCTCTCCTTGACCACGGCTTACGGAAATCGACCATTCTTCTCTCTCCGACCCCGGACCACGGCAAGTACCCCGACATACCCGAACTCTGATACCCTGACCTGGCTTCACGACTCCGACTATGCACTCCGGACCTGGCTCCGTGGTTGTAGGGCAGCGGTTATATACATCCCCACCTCAGCCCCGCAGTCTAAGTCCTGTTTGTGGTGAGTGCAGCATGACACTGCATCACCCTAATTTATGAACTCCAGCTGAGTTGTGCCTTTAAATATTTACACTTTCCAATCTCCATTGAGAATAGTAAATTTCTAGCCCCTAATCTACTATGCTTTCAGCGCAGCTCTAGGTCATTTATACCTTGCTCACTTGGGGCTTTATCTGCCTGTACCGTACACTTACTGGGTTCAGCATGCTGCCTGACACCCTCCACTGGGCTCTCAGGTGTTGATTCACGTTCAGTTCCTCCCCTCCTTTTTTCTCCTGGTTCTGGGCATGACATCACCTCCGACCATCCTCTCTAAACTGGCTCCAGGCATGTCGCTTCTCGCCATCCTATCTAACCTGGCTCCGGCATGACTCCTCCGGCCATTCTATATAACCTGGCTCCGGGCACGACGCCTCCGGACATCCTCTCTATCCTGGCTTTCGGCACGACTCCTGCCATCCTCTCTAATCTGACTCCGGGCACGACACCACCTACAATTCTTTCTAACCTGGCTCCGGGCATGAGACCTCTGGCTATCCTCTCTAACCTGGCTCCAGGCACGACACATCCAGCCATCTTCTCTAACCTGGCTCCAGGTATGACACCTCCAGCCATCCACTCTAATCTGCCTCTGGACATGACGCCACGACTATTCTCTCTAACATGACTCCTCCGACCATCCTCTCTAACCTGACTCCGTCAAACCGTGCTCTCCTGGCTATACGCACAGGGGTAAGTTTAGTGCACACAGTTTACAGGGAACTTTGGAACAGACACATCAAGCAGTGCTAAGGAAAAGTGGAGTTGTTATCTCCAAACAATGCGTACATTTTTGTGCAAGTTGACCACAAAACATTTCCACTTTTCCTTAACACTGCTTGATGTATCTGGGCCATTGTGTGCTGTTGCCATCTCTGCTTCTGCTCTAGTTTATGGATAAGAGTCCCCGCCCCGGCATTAATTGGCCATCTGGATGTGCCCTGCTCCAGCGCTGGGTAGAAACCAGACAGACCATGCGCCCCACACATAACAGGTAGGGCCCAGGGAAGGAGATTTGATGGGGGAGGTGGGGGTGGGGAGGGAGTGAAGGAAAGAGTCAGAGGGTGAGAGAGGGGGGACAGAGAGGAGGAGGGCGAGATAGAGGGCGAGAGGGGAAGTGTGTGATAGTGAGGGGGGGACTTGCAGGGTCGCCAACAGGGGGCAAGTGGACACCACTGCTCGCTGCACAATCCAGGCTCCGCTGGAGACTAGTCCTAGGCCCTGGGAAAGCTGTTGGCCGCCCTGCAAGTACACCCTGAAATCTCACTTAAGCTTGCAACATCAACACCATTATGTGGGATGAAAAGGCCTTGCATCAAAGTACCTGGTGAGAGATCATTTATAATTGTGTTGCAGGCTTTGTAGATTGGCGAAGCCGGAGGCTGAGAGAAAACAAGAAACTTACAAAGAATTGGCCACCTATTTTCACATGAGAGAAAAGCCAACATTCACATCCCCAAAAAGGAAGAATCTGTCTTCGGAAGCTGCAGCAGACAATGATTCTGTATTTTCTGTTTTGGGATTATTGTTTTTTTTTAATATATATATATATATATATAAGTATTTAGACCGTCTATTAAAGTAAGATGTATCAAAGCAGAGCATCTGTTGCTGAAAACACACATTGATATGTCCACCCACCAGCCCTGCTCGGCTGTACAGAACATTCTCATCCCCACAATTATCTCCGAGCACGGCTGTCACGTTCTAGTTTGCAAAACATCTATCTCACCCACTTTCAGATTCGCACCCTTATATAATGTCGTGTTTTATGTCATGAAATCCTATTATTGAAATAAAAACGTGTCATTGCTGCTGTTGTTGTTTGATAATTGGGATGGCTATATGGGGATTTAATCTCCACACTGCCTTCTAGGCATCAGGCTGAGGTTTTGCATTTTAAGCAGCAGCACAAGCTGTCGTTTTTATTTTTTTTATTTCCCCCTGTAATATGTGCTTCAATACAATCCACAAAATGATAAGTAATTAGCTAAGTTGCAGATCGATCCGTTCTCCTATGATCGATCGGCGAAGATTTGGCCCGGGTTTCACTAAATGGCTGCAGAGGAGTATTCTGCAGTCAGTGAAATTCATTTGCATATTAATAAGACAAAGTTCTGTGGGGAAGATCATGTGACCATGCAGTCACTAGATACAATTGGTGCACTGCTAAAGAGAAGGCAGGACTCAAAAAGGGGTGTGCCAGAGCCTGTTTCAGAAGAGGAAGGGGATGTGACTTTGTAAATGGTTGCTATAGAAACAAAAAATGCTTATTACATTATAATACATTAATAATGTCATTCAGAGTTGTTGTTTTTTAAATACTACAAGTATTTTCTCATAGTACAGAACTGATTTATTAAAAAAAAAAAACATGTAGTATATTGCTTAGTCTGCAGCTTTAATATATAATACGGTTCATTAGGTTGTCACCCATAATATGTTGAGAGAAACAAATTAAACACATACACACGAACATATTTAGAGACATACCAGCAAATATGCTTATGTACAGAAACACACATGTGCATTGTTGTACAGACATACACAGAAGTACATAGGCATACACACACAGACATACACTACATATCAACACCCAGATGCATAAGTACACAGACATATGTAGACCGACATGCACAAACATACAGACAAGCTAGAGATAGAAGGGTGGGTAGCCATATTATTCCTTTCTTCAATGTAGTTAACAAACAAAAGAGGGAGCAGTAGGTAGTATGATATCTTTTATTGATACATTTTTTTGGACGAACAGATAGTTGGGTTACTTACAAGCTTTCAATTGCCTTGAAGTAACATTGACAATCTGACACACAGACTCTCTCTCCTGTCCTCTCCCCTACTGTTCCTATCCCACGCCCCCTCCTCCTCACTCTGAGTCCTGTCTACACAGCAGAGCTCAGTCGCTCTGATCTTTAATGATCAAACCTGTCATTGACTCCCCAGCTGCTCTGCGGGTCTTGTGGTACTAGATGGAAGAGGGATAGTCACTGACAGTTCTCGTCTGATGGTTAGAGATCAGCGGGACTGTGCACATCTCTGCAGGCAGGACACAGCAAGGAGGTTTGGCCAGAGAGCTTTCAAAGGCATAAGGAGTCATTTTCCTACAAGAGGAGAATAGCAGCCTGTCGTGGTACTGAGGAGCCGGTCCATGGTGAAGTATTCAAATAGGCACAAAGGATTGCTATGTAACCCTCAACAGGCAAACAAATAAATGAAGATATGCAATAAGCTCTTTATCATTAGAAACTTTTTGATACGGGAAAATAGGATTATGCTTGGGTGACTATAACTATATCATATCAAACTGAGCTTTAAGAGCCATCTTATTTAATATGGAGAGAAGCAGGGTAATGCACAGTTAATACCACATAATCTTTAATTGAAGTGAATGAAAAGGATTGCATTGTCAACTGTACATAACCCCACTTTGCAAAACTTTGTATTGGGTGTCATGCATTTTGGAGGTGAATACTGTACTTCTGTGAGATTATATATTGGCGGGTTAGACCATAAAAATAGGTATATCATTGTACTGTAGCAAAAAGCTTTAGTTTCACTCATACACAATTTAGCAAACGGATTTCTCTATTAGTAGGACTTTCACATGCTGCCTCTTCTTCCAACTGAGAATAGAATGTATCCCAGTTCTGAAATTGACATGTCTATTTAATGTAGCCAACTGACATATTTGTTTGCTGTACTGTGTATTGCAGAGTTAAAAGGGCAGTTTTCCCATTACCAAATTGATACCTGTTCTAATGGTCACAAAAGTTGCATACCCTTTTCCTGCATTCTACAGATGCAGCCACCAGTGTTAGATCACTTGCCTTGGAAAATCTGGGGCAATCTCACAGTAAATGCCTCAACATTTCTGTGAGATTCCTAATGGCCCATCAGATTAACACAGCGGGAGGTCCCTGCAGTCCCATTCAAAGTGAATGGGACTGCAGGGACCCCTGCTGTGTTAATCCGATGGGCATTAGGAATCTCACAGAAAGTTGAGGCATTTACTGTGAGATATCTTAGTTTTTACCCAGGCAAGTGATCTAATACTGGTGGCTGCATTTGTATGTGGTGGAATAAAAACTGTACCACACAGTAGCATTACCATACACTTAATGGAGTAAACTCATGACATTCCCTAGAGTTTAAAATCCATATGGCAGAAATTGAGGCAATAGCCAACAATGGCTTATTTACATTTACCATTCACTCACCCTGATGCTTCAATACAAGAAGAGAGAATTTATGACATAATATTTTGTTACCATTATTATTACAATCATTTAATTGTAATAACCAACCCATTTCAGGTGCAAATCTGCAATATCTCACGTCTTGCAAATTCCCCTAAAGAGCAAAATACTAGCTGAATGGAGCTTGCTGTTAAGAAGTTTCTATTAATGAAACGATTAATGACAGAGCCCTTTACAGAAACCTCTTGCCAGGCCATGCCAATGTCATGGTCATTCATGTTGTTCAAGTGGTGTTTGAGCCAAGATGGATAGTTGAATTACGGAAGGTGATTTCTCTTCCTTCCAATTTCCAGGAAATCCTAGAAGTCATTCTGCATCCTTTTCGATTACATCATAGGTTGTCCTTTTCATGATATGAGTTTCTTAGCTGTAGAAAAGGGTATTTGGACTGTCAGGACTAGTAAAGACAATGTTACAGGAAGCACGATATCCAGTCTCCAATTGGGACCAGCACTGTAATATTGTTAAGACAGTACAGAAAGGGACATTTATGGGGGGAGAAAAGAAAACCATTGTCACTCAATGAATCAGTCAGTAGTTGGTGTACAGTACTTAGACTGAAATCACAGAGCTCGCATTTCTGTCCATCTTGCTAACAGCTATTTATGGCCTTTACGATGCTGGAAGTCCGGCAGCAACTATCACTGGACTTCCTGGATCGTGTCCATGTCATCCTTTTGGTAGAGATCACATGGTTGTAGCCTGCACCCTGATCTCTCAAACTGCCTCCTCCACGTCAGTTTCAATCAGGAGGACGCGATTTTCCCTCCTACAGAATGAGCACAAATAGTGTAACGCTTGCGCTCACCAAGAACAAGGCGGGACTCCGGTACTGAGGTGGGAATGTACAAGACTGCGCACCCACAGCAGCGGGAGCACGCCTGGAGGGTGGATAGTGAGCGTAGCCAGGTCTGGGTTGGAGAGAGTGGGTTAGTGTGAGTACTTGCCGGAGTCCAGGGGCGGAGCCAGTGGGGTGGTTAGTGTCCGTTGTGCCATGGTCTAGGGTTGGAGCCAGGAGAGTGGTAGATTGTCCGAAAGCCGAGATCTGGGATGGAGAGGTGCGGGTAGTCAGGTACAAGCCGGGGTCTTTATCCAGAGGTGGTCCAATAGTCAAGCCGGGGTCTTTATCCAGAGGGGGTCCTTATAATCAAGCCAGGTCGGTACACAGGAAAGCAACTGAGAACACAGCAAGGCACAAGCAAAGCAAGGCAAGGCAAAACAAACGCAGTAACGCAAGGTCACAAGAGTTATACTCGGCAAAGCAGGAAAGAAAGTGGAAGTCCTTTATAGCAAACAGGAACCAATGAGGCTGGGGGCGGAACGGAGGTGCGGCCTCTGTGGAGGTCAAGATAGGCTGCAGGAGACAAGGGGCACTTAGGGCAGTTGCCACGCAGCTGTGGGGGCGGTGCACGATGTCACGTGTGTGCACTGCGCGAGAGAGAAGCGCGGCGCATCCGGGGGGCGGAGCCAGGCTCCGTAGCACGGCTAGAAGAGCTGTGCGTGCACTCTGTAAACAGAGCGGGGATGTGCGCACGATCAGCAACCAGCGCAGAGGTCTGTGAAGAAGCAGGTAAGGAGGGAACACGCCGTATAGGACGTGTTCCCCAATTCCTTACAAAACTCTATATTTGAAGTAATGCAATCTATAGCTGTACTTAAAGTGAAGCAATCGTCCTATACGTGCATAACCAATGTAAATAACACATTTGTAACAGGCTCTATAGTCTCCCCGCTTGCGCACAGCTTCGGTACAGGGAGCTGGTATTGCTGTTCAGGACGTGCTGACAGGTGCATGCGCGAGCTGACGTTTGCTTACTGGGCGATATGTCCTTAATCGCGAGTGCACTTAAAGTGAGTATCCTTAAACCGGGGTATGCCTGTATATGAGTAAAAAGAGTGGTGCACGCAGGTATAAAGGTCTCCCTAAACCCTAGGCAGATACAAACATAAGAGAGTATCTGCAGCACTCACAAACAGCTGTGACAGTGTGGTCAAACACAGAGCAATTTACTGTAAAGAGAGCCAACCAGTCTCATAAACAAAGAATATTACACAGGGCACTATAAAGATGCAGCTACCCAAACAAATACTCCCCCACAGAGGGGTAACCCCAGGGGGAAGGGGGACAAGGAAGACAAACACACTGATCTACACACTACAAATATCACAATACCGTGCAAAAAAAAATGCTACACACTGCCAGAAAGGCAACAACACAAACCTAAAATCAAGGGGCACATAGCCCTTCTTAGCCCGTTCCCACATAAGAGTGGTACTTCCCTTCAGAAGGAAAAAAGGAGTCCCGTAGCTACAATGTAACCTGTGAGTGCTTAGTTTGTAGGAAGGTGAGGTAGAAAAGATCTAAAGATCATGTTATCTGCTGCTCTGCAACTCATCACCACAGCATGCAAGGGGAGTGAATCCTCCCTGGTACTGTATCTATCATCAATTGTGGTGACCAGAACTGCAATACTGTATTGAATATTTCCACTCAACATGAATATGTTATGTATGTATAATTTCATTTACATAGCGTACACAAAAACTTCACTCTTTGGGGCCTATTCACTAAACTTCGGTAAGTCTATTAATGCAGGTTAAGTGCCCTTTTCAAGTGATATTGCATGTATAGCTATTCACAAAGTTTCGATAACAGTGCAATATCGCACTTAAATGGCTTTTTAACAAGCTTTAACACTCTGGCCATAAGCAGTAGTGCGGTAGCTGAAAAAATGGCCCAACTCGCATTTTTGCCAGCAACTGCTATTCACTAAGACAGGGGAGCGCAATCTTTTTTCCCTGCGGCCCCCTGACGCTTGTCCCCCACTCCTCCCACCCCCCCCCCCTGCTTAACTTGCTTCAGACGTCACAACGTCACGACGTCACGACGTCACGACGATTGCGAGAGCGATGCTTTTTATATATGGTAGATATTTTAAGTGATTGAGCTTTGGGAAGCTGAAAGTTTTTAAATGCCAATACTGTGACTTTGTTAAAAGCAGAGGGTAATTTTTGTATTTTAATGTTTATTGTGGGTAGTGGGGGCGGGTGAAGGGGTTGTGTCCCGAGGGTGGGTGATTAGGCCTCTCGTGGGGGGGGAGGGGTGTAGCGGTGTGACGGTTCAGGGGATTCCTTCCCCTCCATGTGTCCCTGATGTCCCACGCTTACCTTCCCTCTCTGATCCTTCCCCTGCTAGCCTCCCTTCCTCTACTCTCAGCTGTTCCCCTCCGGCAGCCTCTGACACCATCTCAGCGTCAGCGCGCACTTCCCGCAAGGCTCGTGCACCCGTGCGGTCCCCTGTTCCGTCCTGCGGCGTTCCCGCCTCACGGCTCCCCTCGGTCTCCACTCCTGTCCCCTTACATCCGGTGGCTTGTCCCTCCGTTCCTCCCTCATCCTCAGCGGGTGTCCCCGCGGCGCTCCGCGCGCCTCGTGTCGCAGCCTGTGCGTGCGCACTCTAAACTTACAGAGGGCGCGTGTGCGCGCACACACGCCTCTTCTAGACTTTCTCAGCTTCCTGGCTCCTCCTCTCATGCCCTGCAGGCAATCTCTCTCACTGGCTCACCTGTCTCCTCCTCTTCTCCTATCCCTGCTGTCTCCCACTTCACCCTCTGCTCCTCCTCTCTCTCCTATTGGTGTTCCCTCCTTTATAACTCCTGTCTGTCCTTTCTCTCATTTGAAACTTAAGGTAGGTTTGTGTAATGCTGCTACGTTCCACACGGATTCATATAAAATACATTCAATAGAAATAACGAAATCTACTGCACAATAGCCTAGAGCGGCAATGTTTTTTCGGGGGCGGCAATTTTTTGGCGAGGCAATTTGTGTGTGTGAGCGAATCTTACCTTTTCCGTAGTGGGCACCCTCCTGTTGCGTCCCCACGACATCACATGACACCTAACATGGTGTCACATGCCGCTGCGACGTCGCGTTGCCATGACCAAATGACATCACACGCTGCCATGACATCATACACAGTGGAGGAGTGCCGCCTACAGGCGGCAAAAAGGTAAGTCTACCACTGCTTGCAATTAAAGCTATATTATACTTATGAAACAATCAATATATGGTAGAAAAAACACCCAATATTGACCTTTCAGTCCCCAAGTGGGGTAGTCAAAGCTTTAAATGCCAGTATTCAGTAGCTTTTTTGTTATTTTTGTCCAATTGTAGCCACGTTGGAGAAGTGGCTTTTCTGCTAGCTCCAGTACTAATGCACCGTTGTTTGACAATCGTACAGGGATAATCTATAGTTCATGTAGCCAGGTACCCCCTGTGCTACTAATTTCCCTGCCTAACACGTAAGCTCTGGTATCAGCACCTGCAGTGTTAGGGTTAAATCTATGCCCTTGCTGCAGTAAACAGCTCCCTTGAGTGACAGGGGGGGTGGGCTCAAGGTCTAGGTACTGCCCACAAATGGGGTTCAGACCTCCCCTGGTAACAAAAAGGGTCTGCAGCCAAATTTAGTGGTTCTCAGTCTCTCTCACTCCTGAGTGAGGTGTGTTCTATCCTCTCCTCTCTGGGGGAGAGGAGTGTATTCGATCTTGAAACCAGGGACCTAGTTTCAAGCCTTCCCTGCCGGAGGGGAGTGGAAGCAGCTACCCCATGCTCCACCAGGGTGTGCGGGAGATTGGGATAGACCTTTGGGGCCTCAAGCCATTGGGGTTGAGTCCAGGGACCAAAGAGAGAAGAGTGTGCTGTGATGCATGCTGTGTACTGCTGTGTGAAGAATAAAGAACCAGTTATCTGTTTTATACTCCTGCCTGAGGCTGCAGTCTGTCAGGGGGAGGGCGAGAGTTTCCTACAGGGGATTGCACCTATCTGCGATAGGCCCTGTGGGAATGGAGGGGCTGTACCATAGGAGAAGAGAGCTGCGGATCACCAAAAACCTGATCTGTTAATTCCCCAACTAACATCGGCGGAAGCTCAGGGCCTTCGGTATACCTGCAGGTGAGCACCACAACACCGTGTAACATTGAGATCTCCCGTCGGGTGGGGGAACACCGGTTACATTTACATAACCTTTTCGATGCGAGAGTGCCACCGGACTTCTGAGATTTACGACCACTGCTTCAGTAGCAAACACAAGGTTAAACTAAATGACCCTTTTTACAAGAGATATATAGGTAATGCACTGTGTATTTTTGTCACAATGGAAGTAGCTTTGATCATTTTTGTTTTTTGTTGTATACATTTAGCCACGCCCACTAGCACTCCTTTTGACACTTATATGCATATATATATTATGTGATAATGGTTGGGGTTTCTCAGAGCTTGTTGGGAATCTGTGTATTTTGTTAACTGTGTGCAGCTGGTCTTAGTTGCTTATGGGAGGGTAGTGGCCCCTCCCCCCCAAGGTTTAAGCTTGCTCCACCCCACTTTCCAAGTTGGCAGGTCAGTTTCATTTTGCCAGGTTATGACAGATCCAATGTGATCATTCTTCCTGTAATTATTCAGGTAAATAACAATTTTAACCCAGGTGAGTGTTAGGACCTGCTTTCGGTCATGCCTTGTAAGTGGCAGCGGGCTTAAGATGCTTTGGCCAAAGGATTAAACTAAATTACCCTTTTTACAAGAGATATATAGGTATTGCACAGTGTATTTTTGTCACAATGGAAGTAGCTTTGGGCATTTTTGTTTTTTTGTTGTAGCAAACACATGGCCACTTTCCAACAATGGAAATGGATCGCCCTCCACTTCCATTGTGATTGGTCTCACCACTCCGCTGGGGCTTACCATTTGGGCACACATGGAAACTCCCATTTAGAACAGTCAGATTTTCCATGTGCTAATGCCATTATCAATAATATTGCAGTTTAATGAATAACCCCCTTGCTGTCTGTTAGCATTTATCAAACAAATAGCACAGCACGTGTAGCCGAATACTCAATAGACACAGCTTTTGTTATGACCTATTTAAGTGCCTGAAGTCAGTTACTAAAATTCACAACTGTGGGAATTTTTGAGAGACCACAGAAAAAAATCACCATGTCTCTGATGCATTAGCCTTTCTCTGCCCGACAGGCAATGTATTCCCCCTCTGCCAGGGAAAGTGGAAACTGTTGGAGGATGGTGATTAGGAAGACAAATGAATGTCTTTGACTGGTTGGATCTCACCTTTATGGGCATTGTTAGACACCTGCAGGCATGAGGAATTTGCCGCACTCTGCACAGCTCTCCAGAGCTGAAACTGACACACCTAGGAAATAGCAATCATTGCACATAGAGCACGTGTGCCATTTCACTGACCATGTATACAAATTGTAATGGCATTTATCCTTAAACGAATATTTCCGCACAGGACGGGTCCCTGGTTAGAATGGAAAGCAGTCACAATTAATTAACATTTAATAAGAAACGGCTCCTCTTTTGTAATGGATAGAAACCAGTCCAGCTGACTTATGATCCAGTATTGCTGTTGTGACAGAAGCAATTAAGTTGACAAGTGTCAGATGTGATAGAAAGATCCGTGCTTCCTCTACTGCACACTGACTATATCCATGTCTTCTCCCTTTGTGTAAATCCACATGGAGACAGAAGATACACTCTGAGCTGTATTGCCATGGGATATCTATCACACCTAATCCACTTTGCAGTTGCAGAGATTTATCATGAGTTAATACTTAGCGACACCAAACCAAGGTCATGTATTTCCACACCCAAACAATGCCTAATTTGGGCTTTGAAAAACAGAAGAAAAATATGTGATTTGAAAAGAAAAATAATTGGCCAACCTAACAAGCAGTACACTCCTTTGCTATCAGAGCAGTTTGCAACAAGTTGTAAGACCTTCAGTGCTGAACACAATGTAAAAACTATATATATATATCAAATGGAAATATTACTGTATGCTTATTTGCATGTCTCAGACAGGTCTGCAACCCCGCCTTTCACCATTATCACCCAGCACACAGTACTTCCACTGCAGCAAGGGATTCTGGGAAATGACATGCAAATGAGCACTATATATATATAAAAATAGGTGCACTTATTCAATATTTATTTTGGATTTGTAAAGAGGTATTATTTGCAATTGGTTGGGACAGCCATAGGCAGGGCCGCCCACGGGTGGAGAGCCGGGACTGCTGTCCCGGGCATGGTGGCTGCGAGGGGCCAGGCCGTCGCTGGAAGTTGGGCCTGGCCAGAGGTCCTGGCCCAACTTCTGCATCTGGCTGCCAGGCCCATGGTGGCCGTGGGGCCCGGCTCTCCCCAGCTCCTGCCAGGCCTGCCCCTCTCTTTCGCCGGTGCGCGCTGGAAACTAGCCTAGAATTCCGGGAGGGCCCAGCTTCTGGCGTGCAGCAGCGAGAGAGAGGCCTGCAGGAGCTGGGAATAGCAGCGGCATCAGAGGTGTGTTGCATTATGTGTGTTGCATTTTGTTTGTTTGTATGTGTGTGTTGCATTGTGTGTGTGTGTTGCACTTTGTGTGTGTCTTGCATTTTGTGTGTGGGAGGGTAGGTAATTATTGTGGGGGGGGATTGTGTAGGTATTGTGGGAGGGGAAATTTATGGGTATGGGGGGAAGTGTTAGTGTGATCAGTGGGGAATGAGTGAGATGGGGGGATTGAGGGAGCGGAATTGAATGAGAGGGAGGTAATTAAGTGGTAGCGGAAAAAGGGGGTGGAAGAAGGAAGTGGGATAGTGAGAGAAATTCATGGAGAGGGGGAGAATAGAGGAAGTAGCTCGCGAGGGTGTGAAGGGGGGCGGGAGGTCGCAAGGCTGCCAACACATGGGGGCCCTGGCTGAACGTTCAAAACTCTTGTCCTGTGCCCCAGGAAATCTGTCGGCGACCCTGACCGTAGGGTCTAATATTGTGCTTGTATATGCACATATATGAACATGTTGACAAATGTTAATCACTCTAGATATAATCATATAATCTCCAGGATATAGGTGATATAATTTTCTCCTGGTCTGGTTGAGTGGGACCTGTTTACCTTTTAAAATAGTCAGGAAACACAGAACTCTGAACCGCATTACAATATTGGACCCTGTGTGTATTATACAGCATGTCCAAAATCCAAACTTCCATCGCTTATCAAATGTTATTTATCCACAATAAAAAAGCCAAGTGCAATGTTTTAGGGACATATAGGCCCATTCCTCCAGCACTCACCTTGGTTAGCTTCACTTCATACCTCCAGCAAACACTTGCGGCAGGAATAACGTACATTTCGTGGAAGTTGGGTGTGAAGCAATCATATTCTTCATTGATGCAGTTTAACTGACCTCCCTTAAAAGGGGTCTAGTAATCCTAACAATATTAAATATTTAGGAATCAGAATTACAAAATCATTCCGGGATCTCTATAAGAGTAAATACCCACCGCTATTTGAAAAATTTAAAAAAGACCTGCAGCGATGGAATGATCTACAGATCTCCTGGATAGGCAGAATAGCCACAGTAAAAATGAATATAGTACCAAGATTATTATATGTGTTCCAAACAATCCCTGTAAAGGTCCCCCTAACTGAACTTAAAAATATTCAGAATAGAATCTTCCAATTTATATGGAAGGATAAAAGACCAAGAGTGGCGAGATCAGTAATGTTGTCTCCTAAAGAGGGCGGGGGCATGGGAGTCCCAGATATAACCAAATACTATCAGGCGTCCCAGCTAAAACAAGTCGTTTCATGGAATAATCACCCAACATCTACATGCTGGTTGGAGATGCAGTCAACCTACGTGTTCCCTCGCTCCCTGGTGTCAGTTCTCTGGGGTGGGGAGGGGAGTAAGGGACCTACTGGAAGATTTGAGTTGGGATCGATGAGGTGTACGCGGGAAATTTGGTCTAAAAATAAAAATAAAAACTCATTAAGCTCGAACCCTTCACTGTTAACTCCTATATTTAACAACCCTGAGTTTCCACCAGGGTGTATAAAAAACTCTTTTAAGAAATTAAAAGAACTCAATATTGTAAGGATAGATGATCTAGTAGACGGAGGGAAACCAATGACACTTCAAGATATACAAACAAAATACCAGGTACAAGACATCCCAGTTTTCAGCTTCCTACAGATTAGGCATTTTCTGCAATCAGTATCGCAGAACAAGAGCTTTCCGAATTTAAGGAAATTTGAAAGACTATGCAAAATTGGTGTGTACAAGAAGGGACTGATCTCGAGGATTTACACGGGACTGACTTTGTCGTCAACCCCCCAAAACCATAATTATATGTTGAAATGGGATGAAGACCTTGGGATAGAAATAGATAGGGAAGACTGGGAGGAGGTCTGGGAAGCAGCAGCCAAAACTTCAATCTGCATGACCATGAAAGAAAACATTTATAAAATGTTATTCCAATGGTACCTAACCCCGAGTAGGCTGAGCCAGATCTACCCGGGTACACCAGACTTGTGTTGGAGGCGGTGTGGCCTGAGAGGAGATCTGGTACACATATGGTGGACCTGCCCAAAGATACAAATATTCTGGACGTATATCCAAAATATCCTTCAGGAATCCACGGAGCTTAGAATCCCTTTGGACCCTTTGATATATTTATTAGGTAAACCCATTGATAAGGTTCCCTCCCCAGTAGGAAAATTGATTTCCTTTATACTTACAGCAGCTCGCTGCTCAATAGCAGCCGCCTGGAAAAATATAAATGTGCCCTCCAAGCAGACAATAATCAAAAGACTAAATGGAGTTACATTGATGGAACAATTGTCGGCCCAGCTTAACCAGAGACTAGAAGAATTCCACAAGGTTTGGGATCTATGGACCCCATCCTAGCCTTAAGTCAGAGATGAAAAAAAAAAAAAAGTGCGATCTGGTTTTGGCTGCTCCTGTAACCAGAACCCCGGACCCTGTTTGTGTACGCCACCCCCCCTTACCTCCACCCCTTCCCCCTACCCTGGCCCCCATCTTAATCTTTTCTATCCCACAAAATAAGGATAAGTTAGAAGGTGAAAAGTATAAAGCTACAGTACATATCTGAATCCATCTCAACGTAATACAGAGTATGAAAAAGTGCACAG
This sequence comes from Ascaphus truei, assembly GCF_040206685.1. Lineage (NCBI taxonomy): Eukaryota > Metazoa > Chordata > Amphibia > Anura > Ascaphidae > Ascaphus > Ascaphus truei. The sequence continues at coordinate 29,310,166 of NC_134485.1, read as the reverse complement.
TTAACAGAAAACATTAAGCTATGTTAAGATAAGGGTCTTCTGAACAAATATGTGTATAAATGCTGAATTGTCGACTATAATATGATATGTACACTGTGAATCTGTGAATGTAAAACAATAAAAAAAAATAAAACAAAAAAAAAGGGGTGTAGTGTTTTCACTGAAGGTTAGGGTTATCAGGATTGTTAATGATTTGGGCAAACAACCAACCAACTGTGGGCAACAAATAAGTTCAAAGAGGGTATAGTGGACCACTATTCACCTACTTCCCTGGTGTCTCAGCAATGAAAAGAAGGTACAAGACGTTTTCAAACCTTCTACAAAGCCGTTTTTCTTGGAAATATGAATTGGTTCCTGGTATGAAAAACCAAATAGTCAGACACTTGGGCTATATTTATGAAGTGGTCCTAACCCGCAGGGCAATTTATAGCCGGTGTCGGTGAATGGACCATAAGGTATCTTACTGACTTCCACCATCTAGTAAATATTGCCCTTTATGTCACCTAGTGCAAATCTTGCCTGCTTATCTAGTGGTCTGCAGACAGAACAGCAATTTATACTCTATCGTTTGCTGACCACTGTGCCCGCACAAGGGATGGGAACACCAGAAATGTTTAACAACTCATAGGTTGCTGAATATTATACAAAACAATACGTATTAGCCGACACCTGTATTCTAACTTACTGATGCATGCAAAATATGATACTGTAAACTGATACAATACATAGTTTGTGTGGTCTGTGTGTGGTACCGGTGTGAGCCTGTCAAACGTTCTTCTCATGTTAGCAATGGGATGACGGGTAGTTTAATACAGTTGTACAAGTGACCTCTCCTTTATTGGTATGTAGATAACCGGAGGCTGAATTCCAGCACATTAGATACTTTAACTCAAGGACATAATTGGAATTTGATACACTAAAAACATGCTATAAGTGTGCACTAAATGGATGGATCTTTAGTGGCATTTATCAAAACAATTTATGACGCAAGTGTAGTGTTCTTTAAATGCATCTATATTTCATGGACAAGATGATTTAAGTTCACACAGTCAAGAAGTTATCTGGGAATATATTGATTGAGCACAATTTATTAATGTCATTGCTATCATTTTTCACATGAAATTGCATGTAGTAGCTCTCAGGAGCAGGATCCGCATTTGGGACAAGGGTTAATACACACAGCTCTCTAGCTGAGTCACTCCTCGCATGGTCCCTAAAATGACTATTATCTCCCCTCACTCCGTCCCAATATACCATGAGTCATAAACAGCACACTTATGAGCATGTGACTTAACCAGGGTTAATACACACGGCTAAACTACCCAACTCGCCTTTCACCTTGGCAAGATACTTTCAATTAGTTCATATTTACTCATTACTCAATTGCAATCATATCTATCCGCTTCCACCACCCAAGAAATATCCAAATAAAATCTATATCTATCTGCCAGAGTCTTAGGACTCTGTTTATTATAGAAAAAATTATGCACTTAACACACACAAATCTGTTGTAGCAAAATGTATCAGAAAATGTAAATAGTCTCTCCAAAGCATGCAACAGTTCATTCAGCGCCCAAAGGATCACTTATTAAAGGTTTATAAAAAATAAAAAAATTAAAATATATATAGTGCTTAATTTACAGAAAAAGATTATTACAAGAACATACAGTTACAATAAATGTGGAACAGTTTTTCTTAAAAATAAATGCATAAAACAAACAGAAATCCCTATACAGGCATACCCCGGTTTAAGGACACTCACTTTAAGTACACTCGCGAGTAAGTACATATCGCTCAATAGGAAAACGGCAGCTCACGCATGCGCCTGTCAGCACGTCCTGAACAGCAATACCAGCTCCCTACCTGTACCGAAGCAGTGCGCAAGCGGGGAGACTATAGAGCCTGTTACAAATGCGTTATTTACATCCGTTATGCCCGTATATGACGATTTCAGTACAGTACATGCATCGATATGTGGGAAAAATGTAGTGCTTCACTTTAAGTACATTTTCACTTTACATACATGCTCCGGTCCCATTGCGTACGTTAATGCGGGGTATGCCTGTACAGTACATGCATCGATAAGTGGGAAAAAAGGTAGTGCTTCACTTTAAGTACATTTTCGCTTTACATACATGCTCTGGACCCATTGCGTACGTTAATGCGGGGTATGCCTGTACAGTACATGCATCGATAAGTGGGAAAAAAGGTAGTGCTTCACTTTAAGTACATTTTCGCTTTACATACATGCTCTGGACCCATTGCGTACGTTAATGCGGGGTATGCCTGTACAGTAAGTTACCATATGTCAGGGTCCTGTCCCAGAGAGGTCACTGGAGTAGGAGAGAATTCACATGTTCTGATCCCAAAACACACCTCTGTTGAATTCTAATTTTCCATTCAAACATGCCAACATTTATGCCCAGACCTTCCTGCAATAAAACACACATAAGACCCACCCCAGTCGTAAATCAGCTACTTGGCTAACATTTTTATGATTTAAAAACAAACCCCTCTTTCGACGTTTAAAGTCTGACTCAATATATAAAAGGCCTCATAACTTTATTTCCCTAATATTTTGACAGATGCCATCTTTACAGTTGCGTCTGTGCTCTCCACATGCACGCCTGCATCTACAATTTGACAGCCTAACGTCTATTTCACAGGAGAAACAGCTATCTGTCTTTGGCACCCCTTATTCATGAAGAGTGTGGTATGATTTGATTCGTTTTATTGCATCAATGCCAAATATATACCTATTATTCCCAATAGATGTCATCACATGATGTCCTCATTTTAAATAAAGTCTTGTAACTAAGTGGTGACCTGTTTGTCACCTCTCTCTGGGATGCGCAAGTGATAATTCAAGAATGTTACCGTTTTCTTTGAGGCTGACAGCCCAGGATCTGGCTATCGTCCACAGCCTTCTATAATACCCTCTTTTAATGGGCCATCCGTGATACCCCAAAATAAGCCCTCTTTGTAGATCAGCACAGACACAGGAAGGGCCTTGACACAATATCTTGTATTTTCAAGACAAACTGTAACCACATTAACCCGTGATGCACCAGATTGATTAAAATACTTAATATTCCCCGCCATTTTTATTACAGGGGCCTTTCCTAATGAAATTCTCTCACCTACAAACATTTGCTCAAGTAGAAGTCCCCCTGATATGTCAGGCAAGGTATTATTTAATTCTGTGTAACTTACCATCAGCATGGCACATGAAGTCCTTGGCTGCCACTATAGCCAGCTATGTATTGCTTAGCATTGGCACACAATCCTGTACAGAAATGCAGTGTAATGCAGCAGGCATAAGCTTATAGGGGTCCGTATTTAAATGGATTTGAAGGAAAAAGGGACACTGTGCTTATTTGCATGTAATTTCCCAGAATCCTTAACTGCAGTGGAAGCATCCTTTGCAAAGAGATAATGGTGAAGAGCAGGGTGGCAGACCTGTCTGAGACATGTGTATGTGCTAACAAGTGATATTTGTATTTGCTGCATTGCTTAGCATTGGAATTCCAGGCTCCTATGGCAGCTGAGGTTATAACCTTGACAGTGCCTTTATGACACACCAGGCACGTTCTTGGCACTGGCTTGATTTAAAATTTACTCTACTCCTGCTGTATTCCTTGTCTGGTGTCCGTGATGATCGCGTGATTGTTTAAACAGCTATTAAATGTGCAATCCCTCCTGGCCCAACAGGAAAACGTGGCTATGTTTTTAGCAAGCATGTAACTCATTCCATAGGGGTTATTTATTAAAGTACAACAGCTGCAAAACTGGTGGAAGTACCAAAGTTTTGAAAGACCACATTTTATTGCTAGTAATGACTTCTTGCTGTTTTAAATCCAGTGTTCTTCTGTGCCAGATTTGCAGCAAAGTATTTAACAAATAGAGATAATGTGTCAAACATGCCTCATTTTACCTGGGATGATAATAAATAAAATAACCTATGCAAGAGATTCCTATACAGAAATGTTTTCTTAATTTTTCAAGACTCATCTCCTTTTTATTATAGATTCATATGGGACCAAATTGGACTACTGCCAGTGATATCATAATAATAATAATAATAATAGGTTAAAATAGGTTTAACAGGTTAAAATAAGATAAGTGATGTCTTTGTAAAAGTTAACAAAAAAAAACATCAGTCAAGTATAAAAATGAGAAAATCATATATTTGGCGGTTTATGCAGATATTTGCAACTTTGCATTACGGGTGAGTTTTCCTTATCTCTGCCCTTATCTCTCCCTTGCACGGACCAGTGTCTTTATGGTTGGTTATTTCACATGTGGGGTACATGCAGGGATCAGGTGACCTTATTCAGGTAACCGTCAATCTTATCTGCCTCAATGACAATGCCAAGACTTTCAAAAATGACTTCCCTCGCCATTTAGTTTTGTTTCACCTGGCCGGCATGGCGACGCTCTACCTTTACCGGTAATTATCTCCGAGACCAAGGGGTCCCCGTGGCTGGAAATAGCGAGTTTCAGCTTTGGGACCCCATGGTTCTCCTAGAGAAGCGCTGCTTTAGAAGGCTTATATTTGTCAGTATTTACTCTCAATAGTTCAGTTTGGATAGAACCTTCAAAAGAGCATTTCTGTACCTTCCTGACATGACCCTCGATGAACTGTACTGTCTCTAACACAGGGGGGCTCAACTCCAGTCCTCAAGCCCCTTCCCCAACAGGTCACGTCTTCAGGATATCCCTGCTTCAGCACAGGTGGCTCAATCAGTCCCTGCTTCAGCATAGGTGGCTCAATCAAAGGCTCAGTCGAAGCTGGGATATCCTGAAGACCTGTTGGGGGGGGGGGGGGTGGCTTGAGGGCTGGAGTTGAGCCCCCCTGCTCGAATACATGCTCTATAAATCAAAGCACTTACATGGCCTCTTACTGTCTCCTTACAACTCACAGCGTTATACCTGTAGTTAAATGAACAATCGCTATTACCCTGGAGAAGAAGCGAAAACAAATTGTAATGATTTACATCTAAGACTGTACAACCGAGGTTAAAGCTATAAGAGGATGCTGGCACTTTGTCAGTCATGAAACATAATTAGCACGTAGCAAATTTGTAAGTCAACAAACAATGACTAAGTTAATCAATCCAGCCAACCGCAGTTACACAGTAAATCTGTTCATTTTAAGAGTTGCACCAACATAATGCTAAGACCTCTTGATTACACTTTATGTATCACCAGTGCTGTCACTGATATCGTTTATGATCATAAAAGTGTTATAAGTAGAAGGTGCAATACGTGATAATATAGTGTGAAACATAGATTTTGCTCCTAGATTTTTTTTCTTTTTATCAGTAAATAAAATGGCTTCTGTATTCTCTCATGGAGATATTAATTGTGCGGTTAGTTGCTTAAATACATTTGATTGCTACAGAGCATTTGAACTAAGTACAATTATTTCAAATGAAATATTAAATGCTTATTAGGAGGCCTTTAAATGTCAGTGTTTATCGTCAACATGTTTCATATTGCGTGACCATTTAGTAGTCTACGTATTTTGTAGCAAAATTGATACTAAGGACACGGTTCAATATGTCAAGAAACCGATGCGAACACATAAACTTCAATGGAAGTGAATGGAAGTTAATGAACGTTAACTGCAGATTAATGGCTTCCCACCATACTGGATAGGGGAGCAGAAGAGGCATTTCCATATAGCATCAATGCGTCACATTACACTGAGAAGGATTCGCCACGATCTGATACGGGTTATCGCACCGCAATCCTGCATCCATCAACTGCTATGCAAGTCACTGGCGGGTAATGGGGCTCGCTGTACGATAACCCGTATCAGAGTTTACAGAATCCCGCTGCTTGTATACAATTTGCCATGTGTGCGTTCCCCTGTTATTTGGGAAGAATCAATAAGAGGGGTTCAAGAGAAGGACGTGTTTTTATACTGGGGTGTATCCACTTCCACGATTCGGTTATCATTCTTTTTACTTTGTTTTGAGAAAGGTCCCCGCTGGTCTGAGCTGAGATAAACCTTCCTGGGCAGTAACCCACATCACATGTTACACAACGTCACTGACATTATTATATTTGAAGCAGCCGCAGGCAGAAATTGGAAAATTGCTGGGCAGCAACTAAGATTATCACTGTTGAAACAAACCCCCAAATAATGAAAATGATTAACCACTTTTAATCAAGGGGCCAGAAAAAAAAAAGTTACAGTGCAATTTGCAGGGGGGAAAAGCATTACAAACGGCAATCCCCTGGATACAGTAATTTACAGCATCGTGCCTGTGGACAGACTGAATGATGCATACAGCTGCAAAGTGTTCCTAAAACATGTTTCCGAATACTCCCACATTTATTGTGTTAAGTGGAAATAATGTCATTGTCGTGGTAATAATATAATGTAGCAGTCACATTGATGGTAACTGTATAGATTGGGCAGTTCATCATCGATAGATGAATGCAGAGCTATCTGTCTGATTAAATTAAGGCCGTTTAAGGAGGACGCAGGTGTAAGAAGAAAGAATTCCCCTGTGAGAAACCATTGAGTAGCAAATCCAGTCATGTCCCACGGGAGATTTTTACTTTGAGATGTTTTCTTAAAAAATATATATTACTGCTATGATAAAGAATATAATTTATTTATTATCATCATATCTTGAGATTTTGAATCATGTTTAATGTAGATGACAAAGAATTGGTTGCTAGGTTCTTGAATACTACTACTAAATGGGAATAGAATTCAAAACAATGGTGTGTCTGCTATAAAACACACACACACACACACACAAGCATACGTAGATAGCCAGTACACACACACACACACACACACACACACACACACACACACACACACACACACACACACACACACACACACACACACGTAGATAGCCAGTACACACACACACATGTGATAGCCAGTACACACACACACACACACACACACACACACAAACGTAGGTAGCCAGTACACACACACACGCACGTAGATAGCCAGGACATACAGCATCTGCTTAATAGTGTAATTAATACTGGAGGTGATTGATATCCAATATAATATTTTGCTCTGCCTCACTTCTCACGGATTGTTCATCACATTAATGGCATTAAAACGATTAGCATATTTAATCTTGGTGTCTCATGCTTTGTGCTCTATTGAGTGTGTCAGTAGCATGCTTTGGTCCGGTACACTGTTAATCTTGCAGTCTTTATCTAGAACTTCCTGTGAATTATTAGTATAAATATTGATCTCTAATGACATCTTAATTGCCTGCAGATATCCTTTTCCTTTCTAAATTATAGTTGATTAATAACTGTTAACAGAAAAAAAAATTATATACATTTTGCCTGAATTTTTACTTTCCTTTTTTTCAGTGGCTGCTTTAATAATTAATTATTAATTATTTAAGCAGCCGCTGGAACAAAAAGGAAAGTAATGCCCTTGATAAGTTTAAAAAATGGCCTGCTGCAAGTTCTACAAACAGATACATGCAATGTTATGCTTTTGGAAGACAAGAATAAACAGGCGACTTACAAATGAAATGGGGCAAAATTAGGTCAATCCTCGATGGAGAAGGGTTTTGGAGTGTTTGCAGACAGCAGGCTTAGCAATAGTGCCCAATGTCAGGCAGTAGCTGCAGAGGCAAATAAGATCTTATCTTGCATTAAATGGGCAATGGTTGGATTGGAAGTAAACATAATGATGCACCTTTGTAAAGCATTAGTAAGACCACACCTTGAATATGGAGTACAATTTTGGGCAACACTCCGTATAAAATACATTATGGAACTAGAGAGAGTGCAGAGAAGAGCCACCAAATTAGTAAAGGGGATGGATAATCTGATTTATATGAGGAGAGGCTAGTTAAATTAGATTTGTTTACATTAAAAAAGAGGCGTCTAAGAGGGGATATGGTAACTATATACAAATATATTCGGGGACAATAAAATGAGCTTTCAAAAGAACTATTCATCCCAAGGGCAGAACAAACGACACGGGATCATCCCCTAAGGTTGGAGGAAATGAGATTTCACCGACAGGAAAGGGTTCTTTACAGTAAGGGCAGTTAAAATGTGGAATTTATTACCCATGGCAGATACAATAGATATCTTCAAAAAAAGGTTGAACATCTTTTTAGAAAGGATAATCTTACTATATATTTCTGAAAGTGTCCTATGTGTCCGTGTCTGTATGTGTCTCCCTGTGTCCCTCCCCGTGTCCCTAGCGGCAATCTCATTGGACCTTGGGCCAGGCCAATGAGATTGCTCCCTTGGCCCGCCCGCCCCCGCACACCTCTCATTGGCCTGAGGTGGAGTGAAGGAGACACACACACACACACACTAGGGGGGGGTGTTACATACATTAGCGGGGCTCACAGTGTTAGCAGCACATCTCCCGCTCTCTTACCTGCCGGTCCCCGAGGCTCCGCCTCTTCCTCCGCCTCTCCCTGTTTCCCGCGCTTTCACCCCCCCCCCCCGGCGCCGCTACAGTCAGCGGGGGAGCGGAGCGAGCGCCCGGGACACAGCGGGGGAGCGGCCACAACACGCTGCCTCCCGCCTCAGATCCACGTGGGAGCTGCCGGATGGGTGTGGGGGCTGCCGGACGGGTGAGGGAGCTGCCGGACGGGTGAGGGAGCGGCCGGACGGGTGAGTGAGCGGCCTTCACCTCCCCTCACCCCCCTTCACCTCCCCTCACTCACTTCCCCTCCACCCCCGCCCCCACCCCCCGGCACAGCTACAGTCAGCGGGGGAGCGGAGCGAGCGAGCGCGCGCCCGGGTCACAGCAGGGGAGCGGCCACAACACGCTGCCTCCCGCCTCAGATCCACATGGGAGCTGCCGGACGGGTGAGTGAGCGGCCGGACGGGTGAGTGAGCGGCCTTCCCCTCCCCTCACCCCCCTTCATAACAACAACATAACAACAACATAACAACACAAATGCAGTGCAAATGCATACAAGTGTTATGTAAACCGCTGATTTCAATAAATAAGTATTGTTAAATTGTAACCAACGTATAATTTGAATATTCATTCATATTCACTCATAACTTTCCTACGCATCAAAGTAATATACAGTACCTACCACTTAAGAGTTTCATTTAGTATTGTTCACATCATATTTTTGTATTTTAAGCAAACTTTATTGCTCTCAATATAGTTTTATAATTTAATTTTAAGATAACTTTTATCTTTATTTTCGGGTCAATAATTTTTTTTCCAGGTCTCAAACTTTTTCGTAGGCCCTTGAAAGGCTGGTAGGCCCTAGGCACTGTGCCTATTGTGTCTCATGGATAAAATGGCCCTGCTTATGCATTTCTGAGCAAATTGCACCATCTTTGGTATATACAGTATCCCCTTAATTATGACTACACATTCAGGTCCTGTATTGCACAGGTGCTCAACTCCAGTCCTCAACCCCCCCCCCCCCCTCCTCCCAACAGGTCAGGTTTTCACAATATCCCAACTTCAGGTGGCTCAATTAGTCCCTGCTTCAGCACGTGGCTCAATCAGCCCCTGCTTCAGCACAAGTGGCTCAATCAGAGGCTCAGTCAGTGACTGAGCCTCTGATTGAGTCACCTGTGCTGAAGCTGGGATATCCTGAAAACCTGACCTGTTGGGGGGGATATGAGGGCTGGAGATGATCACCCCTGCTGTATTGTATTGTATTGGTTTGCAACTTTCAGCAAGGAGAAATCACAGCTGAATAAAGGCTGATTAAATTCCTGTGCATGCGGTGAATGATCCGTATATATTTGCTTTAATTGTTCCTGTCACATCAGCCCGACTGTTTCATAAAACAACTAGAATGAATCCTCTGCGTTACCAAAGACAGAGCAATTGCTCGTTAAATTGAAATTTCTAACCTGTTAATTGCCTAAAACTGCTTTGAAACATAACAAATAACCTCTCCCGTATGAGACGGTGCCGGGGATGATTAGAACATGGCTAATGCAATTACAATTAGCATATGGCCCCCGGTGAAAAGTTGCTATTTCGAAAGTTATTGTATGTGTAATTATTTTAAAAGTTTGTGTTTAATGAAAGCTAAACCTGCGAGGGTTAGGCTCGTTATATACTGTGTGTGGACGTGCGTGCGCGCGTGCCGGTGCGAAGGCGCGTGCACGTGCCGCACACTTTTTGTGTGTATACTGTGCGCGAGTGAGGTGCTGTGTGTATATGTGAGTATATGTGTATGTATGTGTATGTATATATGTGTGTATGTATGTGTATGTATGTGTATGTATGTGTATGTATGTGTATGTATGTGTATGTATGTGTATGTATGTGTATGTATGTGTATGTATGTGTATGTATGTGTGTGTGTGTTTTTAAATAAGTTTTGAAATAAATAAATAAATGAATACTTTAATATTTTTTTTATTAACATTCTACATACATACACACATATACACACATACACACACACACACACACACACACACACGCACGCACGCACGCACGCACGCACACACACACACACACACATATATTACACACATGTACTTACATTTTCAGCGGCGGTAGCGGCGCAAATTCTTTCTTTTTCTCATCCTCTCCCCTGTCGGCCGGTTCCACTCTCACTACCGTGCGCATGCGTGGCACATTATAGAATGGCTGAATAACCTCAGCCAACTAAAACTGCTGCACGCACACGCACTATAGAACCGGCCTTAGAAAGCTCCGAATGCTACCATTCAAAACAGGGGTGGAGAACGTCAGGCCCGAGGGCCGTATAAGGCCCTCGAAATCTTTTGGTCTGGCCCTGCTAAGGCAACTGCTATAACCGGGGTCGCGCTAATTTTTTTTTAAATGGCCGCCGTGCGCCCGATCGGGAGGAGGTGGTGTGAGGCGCCGGCAGCCCTACACGATCCCCAGCAGCCACCATTCTAGCCCCAGCAATCCCCCAGCAGTCATCGTACTTCCCCCGCACTCCCCCCGCAGCATTCCCCGCACTTCCCCCATGCTTCTCCAGCAGTTCCACCCGCACTTACCCCAGAATCCGCCCTACACGATCCCCCCAGCAGCAGCAGCAACTACCAGAGGTAGGGGGGCGGGGTTCTGTGTGCCTACATGCCTGCTGTGTGCTTGCCGTGTGCCTGAATGTCTGTGTCTGTATGGCCCGCAAACGATGTTATAAATATCCAAATGGCCCCTGGCAGAAAAAAGGTTCCCCACCCCTGATTTAAAAGGACAGAGGTGGACTTTTAGCTACAGTATATCATAAAGATGTTGACAATCTTTTTGGTTTATCATTGCAAGGAACAGTGGAAAAATTCCTATTCAGATTCATATTCACAATCATCAACTGTAGTTTTTCTCATTTTCAGTAAGTACTGTAACTAAAAGATAACATATGGAGGTCGATTTACCATATTTCCATTAAGCTGATATAATGCTTCTGACATACAGAGAGGTGGCTTTTTTAGCCAAGTCTCCCGGCTGCAGAATCAATGCAGAACTGGTGAAAACGACACAACACCGTTATCTAAGCAAAGGAATCACAGCTTTCCGTCAGAGTCAGGAAATTTTGCTATGTTTTTCTTCAAATGCACAGCATCGTTAATCTGTTTAGCAGGCAAATTAGAGCTACTGTTCAGAGGACGATGTATGCAAAGAGGGGTGGGTCGCTGTGTTGGTCCTTTCTTCCATGTAGTAACAAAGGCGGGAGTGCATATTGTACACAACACCACAGATAATTTGTTAATTATTTAACCAAAAAGGCTCCAAGGTCAAAATCAATATTCAGACCGTTATGGGACAATGTTTTTAGCTCATATATCCAATATGACTCACGTTTACTAATCCCTTTAATCTTGTCCCCTCCTCTCCAATTACCCGGGTATACTTCAATTGCTTGGCAAATGAGACCTTTTGGAATTTGCTGATGGTGGGTTAGAAAATGATGTGACACACTATGAGTACAGAGACCTCTTCTGATGTTATATACGTGCTCATAGATGCACCTCTGTAAAAAAAAGTAAATAAAAAATAGTAAAAAAGACTACTGCACTTCCTCCCTCACTAACTGTCTATGTCTCCTTACATACCACCTCGATTGCAAGCTCTTTGGGGCAGGGGTTTTCTGCACTTGTTATATGACAAGCTGAAAGTAGCCGGCGTTGCTCGGGAAGTCTAAGAAACCACAAAATACTGTGATTTATAAATGGATAATTGCATTTTTTTTCAGCTTCGTAATGCAAAATCCCTCTGCTAAAACAACAACTCCACCCATAATAGTTTCATTGCCTCTGAGGTCCTGAAGTGTTCTACCGAGAGCCTCTAACGCTGCGTGTTTGTGGGCTCTCGTCCCAAACAGTGATCTCGCTCTCTTGGAAGAACTTGGGCTGCTCCTGTATTTTTTGCTAATGTTGCAAATTGGGTTTTCAGATTGACCGAGATTAAGGGGTCGCTTGAGGTTGTGTGATGGGATCATGTCATTTGTGATGTCATCAGTTATGTAATTGCAGATGTAATTTCTGATTTCATCAGTGATTTCATTTGTGAATTGTATCCAAACATAACAACAAAAATATGCTCCTTGATCTCAGGAACCACCATGCAAAATGTGGTTACGATATCTTAATAGGTGTCCAAATGCACAGCAAACAGACAAACAGCTTTCCAAAATATATAACAGATCATTCTCTAAACGTATTGTATCTACTGTAAAACGCTGCATGCAGTGGGGGTGCTCTGTAAATATACATAGAAGTACACACACTGGGGTTTCTCTCACTGGATTACTGCAAGTAAGGGTGAAGTTGGAAGAATGTTTGTCTCTTTTTCTCTCATCCATGGGGGATTCACACACACAATCCCTGCAAACGCTAAAGCCAACACCCACTACATCATATATATTTGTCTCACAGGAGTGCTACTGGGTGTGACCAAATGGATACAACAAAAGACAAAAATTACCCAATGCTACATCCAATAGGACAAACAATATATAGTTAAATACTTAACTGTTTGTCTACTCATAAGTAAGGGTCATTTAATTAAACCCTTTGGCCAAAGCGTTATAAGCCTGCAGCCACGTCATGGCATGACCAGTACGCAGGTCCCAACACTACCTGTGAAAATTCTCATTTACCTCTGCAGTGGAGGGAGAATGGTCTCAATAGACCAGCCCTGCACAGGTGCATGAAAATACCTGCTACTTAAAAAGTGGCGAGGAGTGAGCTTCAACCCAGGGAGGACGGGTCACCAACCTCCAAATAACTGATACCAGTACACAATTTACAAACATACACAATCCCGGCAAGCTCTAACCCCAACACCCGCCACACCATATCCTATATATTTGTGTGAAAAGCAGTGCTGGGTGTGACCAAATGTGCTTATGAGAAGACAAACAGTTCAGTATTTAACTATATGTTTTTGTCATATTAGATGTAGCATTGGCCGTGTGGGAATAAACTTGTATGCAAACACGATTCCCGTATCCTGTCACTTATAGTAACTGTTTCATGTCACAGGTTATGTATAAAGCAAGTAAATATAATTCTTCTATTGAAGACTGAGAATCACACAGAAGGAACAATATGTTATTTCAAATACTTAATTCAATTCACAGCAATTTATAATATCACTAAATAAAATAGTGGCAAACCATAAACCGCTTTGCAAAATAATAAGGCACGTTTAATAATTCCTAATGTATTCAGGGGGAAAAAAAAACGCATGAACTTTAACTCACTGATTGATATAGTAAGTGTGTTATTATGTCATAAACAAGGGAATACAGCTGTTTGGCAGAGTAATCCGGAAGACATTATTATTTTTCCATTGTTTCTCTGACAGTCAAACTGAACTTTCAGTTCAGTGACAAGGGCCTCTTTGTAACTGCTAAAATAAACTGGTCACCACACATCATTTCAATGTTCAGACTATATAAATAGGCATTGCTTCTTGGAGCAGCGTTCCTCTTTAGAACGTATCTAGATCTAATTTTGATGGATTTCTATGGTAACACCTGGCGGCCACTTCTGTCCCATCCCAGTGTCTCGGGATTGGAAACTGCACAAAGATGGGCAAAGCTTGATGCCTTATAAAAGATGCCAAATGAAAAACAATGATGTTTACTCAGTGTTAAAACTCATTAAATGACAGGACAGCGCAGCTGGGATAGGCCGATGTGACAGCGATGTATCGGAGTAGGGGGCTGATGTAAAATGTAATCTGTGATTCTAGAAGGGGAGTGAAGGCACCAGGGAGGTTTTTTGCAGGGGTTTGGCTATCAACATCAGCCGGCGTGCAGAAATTCGGTGTCTGAATCGTACGCAGAAAGCCGCCGCCCCAAGGGTGACAAAAAAATGTGCCAGTTTCTAGCTTTGGAGCGCACAGAAGCGACCTCCATTTACGTCACACGGAACAAGTCAGAGAGCGGTCGGGACCTGCTGGGATATTCGCAGGGCTCGGTTCAGGGGGAGAGCGTGGAGACTCTTACCTTGTCCAGCCGGCATCTCCTCCTGCTACGTGCATCATGTGATGTCACGATGTCACATGGCAACGCAACGCCATATGATAGCAGGAGGAGATGCCAGAGCTTACAGAGGTACCACTGGCACTGCCATCAAGGCAGCCCTGGGACAGCATTTTCTGTGTCTCTTTTTGTACCTGGTATTTCCCGTTTTTACATTTGCGGGAAACACACAGAAACTTTGATATTTTTCACAAATCAAACACTTTTTCTTCACATTAACAGTTGAAAAGCATCAAAATGTACCCCAAAAAATTAGGTTAGTTGTAAACCAGGAGAGGGCAGTGTCCCGGAGGCCAATGGAATGGAGGGTGTGCAGAACGAGGGGGTGACTTACAGGATCAAATCTGATCGCTGAGCAGCAATCCTCTTAGGGGGTAATTCTATATTGCCCAAAGCAGGACATTTGGACCATTTTCAGCCAAAAATCTGTATTGACTTCAATAGAATTAACAGAGAAGGTCAGATGGGTAATGTACAGTCCAAGTTAGGAACAAATTGAGCTAACAACAGAGATATATTCAATACATGAAAACGAGGTGACTGATGCCTTTATAAAAACAGACAAGTATACGCAGGAAGCCTGGAATTTCCCCCTTTGCTCTAATTTACAACTGGGACTCTGAATTCTTGGGTAAACGAATTGCCCTACCCCAGTAATAAAAGAATCCCGTGTTAACAAGCTTTTCTATGAAAAATAAAAAATAGTTTAGACTGTTTACATATTTGTACATAATTTGTTTAAGTTGTTATGTATTATTGTGAACTGAAACTTGGGAGGGGTTTGATTTCCTCTGGCTGCTCCCTTTTATGTGATGATGTTATTGTGTGTTCAGCACCTTCCCCATCTCCCTTAACTTTCTTGGTTCTCTCAAAATGACAGGGTGGGATAAGGGGAAGAAAACATTCAGGTCCCCTAAAAAAATCAAATTGTAATTAATTTGGCAAACAAATTAAAGCAGTCAAACCTTTGCTATTGGCATCATTACATTTGTTTAGGGAACTACACTTACTCTGTTAAATTCTTTACAATATGCTGTTTTTCTTATTTATTTTATTTATTTATAAAGTGTTTTACCAGGAAATAATACATAGAGTGTTGCCGCTCATTATCAGGTATGTCCTGGGCACAGACTTATAATGACAAATACATAGTTACACGTTATATTTACAGAGATTTCATGGACAATTAGAAACAGTGTATGTTATGGGCGTATGTAACAGTTACAGACAAGGTTAAAATGTGAGACAGCTAAAGTCTTGAAAGTACTTAGATTGGAGGCGGCTTTGAGAGTCTCGGGTAGATTGTTCTAGGTGTGAGGTGCACGGTAAGAGAAGGAGAAGCGACTGGACTTCTTGTTGACCCTTGGAACTGTGAACGGTCCTTTGGAGTCAGATCTCGGGTGATAAGTGCTGCATGTGGTAGGGGTGAGGGGTTAGGAGCTTGCTGAGATTTCTTGCCAGCTATGTGTGATTGCACCTTTAAACATAGTACTACCCTAATTTTAATGTGGTTATCAATTGGCCTGTCTCTTGAAATGTTCACCTTAAAGGGAAAATGTATTTGTTCTAAAAAACATAAAAAAGATATTGACACATTTATATTATTACTGCCTGTTTTTTTCTATCTTCCACCGTTTTATGTAGTGTAACATCATACAATACATTTAGTACAGGACAGGATATGTATATTATGTTGGTTAGATAAACAATACCACCCAGCCAGTAAATAAGTTGCAAGTTTAGTGTCAAATTCATGGAACAGTAGTAACATTCGCTCACATGAATAGCCATTAGTAGCTCCCAACGTTTAATGATTAAACTGTTGGAAGTACTATCATTCACCCAGTAGCCCAAGCACGCTGCCTAGGGGTCACACTCGACTCCTCTCTCACATTCAAAACGTATCTAAAACCTGCCGCTTTTTCCTCTGCAATATTACAAAGATACTTCCTTTCCTCTGTTGCTCGACTGCTAAAACTCTGACTCAGGCCCTCCTTCTCTCCCGTCTTGATTACTGTAACCTCCTGCTGTCCGGCCTTCCTGCCTCTCACCTGTCTCCCCTACAATCTATCCTAAACACTTCTGCCAGAATCCCTCTACTCTTTCCTAAATCTGTCTCAGCGTCTCCCCTGCTGAAATCCCTCTCCTGGATTCCTATCAAATCCCACATCTCACACTCAATTCTCCTCCTCACTTTTAAAGCTTTACACTCTTCTGCCCCTCCTTACATCTCAGCCCTAATTTCCCGCTACTGTATGCACCATCTTACATTCACTTGTATAGGCTGTGGGCCATATTTACTGCTACTGAAAGGTGTCTTCTGGAGTAGCACTGCATTGTAAATCTAGAAGGATCTCCCAATATGGCCACCGAGGCAGGACATCTGTCTATACCAACATGGCGGCCGAGGCAGGAAGTCAGCCTCCTTCTGAAACAAGTGCCGGCTCCCTTTATAATGATTCATTGCCCTCTCTTCATTGCCGGTGCAAGGTTATGTTTTCCTGGACTCCTGCTATTGCCATAACCTGCCTGCCTTGCCGATACCAGCCTGTGACCACGGCAAACCTGTTTTCTCCAGCACTGACCCTGGAACAGTGACCTCGAACATCTTACCTTCTCCTGCCCTGACCTTGGACCTGGACCTCACGATTCTACTCTTCAAGATTTGGATCCCAGGTACGGGTCGGTCTCTACTCACCACCTCTGCCTATCGGTTCTGTCTCCTGGATAGTACACCGCGACGTACGCGACCGTAACAAAATCTGACTCTTAGACCCATTTTTGAATGGTTGTTTCACAACTGCCAGTTAACTCCTGTTCCTGTGTGATAATGTTCCAGTCCAGCTTTTATATTCTCGTTTGCTGGAATATTAGCTAGTTAATATATCAGTAGGATGTGAAGGAAGGCTGGCCTGGATCGTGGCCGACATGGTTGACTTGTTTGTAATATTTGTATTCTTTCTCCCATACATGTCATTCAATCTGAATAATCGGTGGTAGAACGTTCCACCGATTTCACGTGACCATCCCAGCTGAGGTTTCAACGGTGGCTTCAAAGCAAATACAATTAAAGCTACACTACTCCTCCCAAAAATGAGAAGAGGCAGTGCATCTTAAAAAAGAACTGCACAGGTCACTGTCCTGAGCACAACATAAAGGTTTAGAGAAAGGTGGCATTTATGAAAGAAAGGTTTTTTTGTTTTTTTAATAATATAGAATATTCGGCATAATGCATGTAAAATACTGGGATAAATATCCTTTGCCAAACATTTTTTCTGCTTCAGTCAAAGTTTCCCACTCCCTGTGTGACATATACTCCCAGCAACCTCACCGCTGCATTCCTATAGCCATCTACAGTTTTCCTTTGGTGTGCTTACAATCAATCACGGGGCCTGAGATGTCCATGAAGACGTTTGTACTTGTATGTAATAGAAGCCTATGCATCTGTGTTTTGGGGGTGTTGAGTTTCCATTGAATACCAAGAAACAATGATAGCAAAAGCCCTGCAGTTATACAGGAATTAGGTGGCACCTGTGGAATTCTTGTTCAATAGATCATTCGTGATTTATATTCCAAATAGCTTTATAAGCTGTAAATCCACTAAAGTTGTTTTCTTTAAATTGTTTACTTAGACTTAGTCCCGTACTTTGTTTTTCCTGTTTTGGAGAAATATGGATGTAAAATAATTTTTACAGTTCATCTTTATAATTCAGCCCTGATCTCCACCGCTTTGGAGCTGTTGCTGCATTCTTTCCTCTGAGGCAGCGGTGTGCAAGCTGAGGGGGCGCAAGATTGTTCAGGGGGGACGCGGCGGTTGCAGAGGCCCCGCGCTCTTCCCCCAAGGCATTCCAATTAATGCCGGGGGATCGCGTGAGGCCTCTTCAACTTCACGTAACTTACTTTCAGCAACGCGACGTCATTTGACGCCGGAGAGGAGGTAAGGAAGGGGAGGGGGGAGGGGAGGTAAGGAAGGGGAGGGGGGAGGGGAGGTAAGGGAGGGGAGGGGGAAAGGGAGGGGGGAGGGGAGGTAAGGAAGGGGAGGGGGGAGGGGAGGTAAGGGAGGGGAGGGGGAGGTGGGGGAGGGGAGGTAAGGGAGGGGAAAGGGAGAGGAGGGGGGAGGGGAGGGGGAGAGGAGGAGGGGGGAGGGGGAGAGGAGGAGGGGGGAGGGGAGAGGAGGAGGGGCGAGGGGAGGGGGAGAGGAGGAGGGGGAGGGGGGAAAGGAGGGGGGAGGAGGGGGTGGGGGAAAGGAGGGGGAGGGAGGGGGGGAAAGGAGGGGGGAGGGAGGGGGGGGAAAGGAGGGGGGAGGGGGGGAAAAGGAGGGGGGGAAAGGAGGGGGGGAAAGGAGGGGGGGGAAAGGAGGGGGGAGGGGGGAAAGGAGGGGGAGGGAGGGGGGAAAGGAGGGGGAGGGAGGGGGGAAAGGAGGGGGGAGGGGGAGGGAGGGGGGGAAAGGAGGGGGGAGGGGGAGGGAGGGGGGGAAAGGAGGGGGGAGGGGGAGGGAGGGGGGGAAAGGAGGGGGGAGAGAGGGGGGGGGAAAGGAGGGGATTTCCTGGAGCAGGGAGAGAGCAGGGCAGAGGCTGGGCAGTTACCTCCATCCTGATTGGCTACATTACCTAGCAGAAGTCAATCAGGAGACGCTCTCAGGAGACTGGGGGCAGTGCCAAGAAGAAGGAAGCAGCATGGGTGGCAGGAGAGAGGTGAGGCTTTGTGTGTCTCTGTTTGTGTGTCAGTGGGGGAAAGAGTGTCGGTTTGGGGGCAGAGTGTGTCAGTGGGGGGGGGAGAGTATCAGTCAGGGGCAGGGGAGAGCGTGCCAGTGGGGGGGGGGGAAGAGTGCCAGTGGGGGGTGAGAGTGTGTCATTTGGGGGGGAAGAGAGTGTCAGTGGGGGGAGGGGGAATGTCTTTGTGGGGGAGAGACAGTGTGTCAGTGGGGGGAATAGTGGGTCAGTGGGGGGGGAAAGAGGGGGAGCACCCTAGTGAATGGGGCACCAATTTAATTTTTTTGCACAGGGTGCAGTAATGGCTAAGGCCGGCCCTGCAACAACCTGCACTGCCGGACACTACTAAAGTAAGTTTTACTACTGGTTAGGGTAGCCGTTTAATTAAAGGGGATTTAGTGGTTAGAGGAGGGGGTTAATTAAAGGGGTTTTAGGGTAAGGGCTTAGGGGGTTTTAGGGTAAGGGTTAAACATAGGAACTTACCAAAGCGTCCGGTAGCGACAGGTCCCGGTGGCAGGGTGAGTAGTGACAAAATGCGGGCGGTCCCACCATGACCAAATGTCCTAGACCGAGGATTTTAAGCCACCGTTTACAAATCTTAAATTATGAAATAACTGTTTAAAAAAAATGGCTGCGCACTGTCACTTTTTTCAATTTCAAAATATGTTGCTCAGTGGCACCTCAGTGCTGCCGACCTGACCTCATGTCCCCGTGAGATTTCCGTCCAGCCCTGGCTTTATAACTGTAATACTAATGTGCTGTGGTAGACTCTCTTCCTGTTCCTGTGTGGACACAGTGACTTGGAGATGAAGGACTAGCTTAACATCTCATGGAAACAAGTGCTAACATAGGGGTTTAAAGCTAGTCCACTACTTCTAGATTTTGTAAATATCTGTTGTGACAAACGCCCCTCTTTTGTAGTGCTGACGTCTGTCTGGGTTCTTCCCGACACAGTCTTCTAGGGTTATTTAATACAAAAACAGGATCATGCAAAGTATTAAGCTGCTTAACTCAGGCTTCTGCCTGCTTTATTTTCATCCAAGTAAGGTACTGCAGCTTTAACATGTGTAGGTTAGAGGTACTCAGATACTTTCATTCAGCAGTTCACTCATTTCATTGTTACAGTATTTCCCACACTGTTATTTCAAGTAAAAAGAAACCAAACTATATAAACAAAATCCTATCCCTTTCAGGGATCTAACTACACATCAAAATCAGTCTCTCTAACAGCTGCTGGCCAACTAAACTGGTTCCCCAGCTTAAAACAATGCTCTCTCATTTAGGGTCACAAGATACAGCACAGTCTTTTAGCAACAGCAGTAACCATTTGTTTGTCTTATCTGTTTGGGGTGTCCAGGCAAATCCTCTGGTACTGTGATACGTGGAGAGGCCGTCAACCTCGATACTGGATGCAGGAGAGTAGAGACACCCCCAGCCCCCAGGCTCCAAGGAGAGAGAGTGAAATGCAAAACCTCTCTGCTCTAAATACCTGTGCATGTGATTAGAAGAGCAGGTGAGGGAGAACTAGAGCCATTGTAATCTGTGCTCTGGATTTTCCATCCAGCTGCCTGAGTTAATGGGAAGCTGTGGAACGGATCATTTTTAGCTATTCCTGCACTTTCTGCTCTAAAATGGGGCAGAAAGCTGCCTAACATCTTTGGACTATGTCACATATCCCCCTCCCCAGCTCACACCTACTGGGGTGAGCGGCCATGGACCTCACTGGGGTGAGCGTCCTACCTGAAATACTTGAGCTAACTCCTCAGTACAATATTAAGTATTCACATGATACGAATATGAACTTCATTATAAATTTACCAACCGAAAAGGGCATTTTTTTTTTTCCATATTGTAAGCTACCAATATTTTTTCTCTTATACTACAGCCTTGTAATCTTAAGGGCCATCAACCCTGTATATTAATTTGTAGTTTAGCTACATTTTCAACACAGAGAACCAATATAACATTGTAATATTGACAAAATGCTTATTTGCATAGTTAAGTGTCCGTGACATAGTCCACACGTGTAATAAAAAAAATAAATCGGTCAGTTCCCCCAAACATTTTTTTTTTTTTTTTTTTTGACTTCCAGTCTATTGCATCCTTTGACTTTATTTCATATGAAATAGGATAAGGGAGTAAACCCAAGTAACCTGATGCTGCATCAGGTTACTTGGGTTTACTCCCTTATCCTATTTCACATTTTGTGTCATCCTGGTTGCTCGTCTGATATACATTCGTTCATAAAGAACTTTGATTGCTATATATTAATTAAGTGACCTTTCAAGTTGGGACCTGAGAAGTGGCTCTAGCAATACCATTTTCTGTTTTTTCAAATAATCTAGAACAAACCACTACCACTATCCACAGTCTAAGAGTTCAGGACTTACTATCATAAACATATATTTTTTCTAATTTTTTTGGAGCCTATATATATACATTTTTTGGCTAAACACTATGGAAGAATCAAGTGGAGATGAAATTGTTATATCCGATGTGGAGAGTATTACTTATGTACACATGTGTAGTGATAACACACGACGATCTAGAAAGGCTGCACACTTGTTTGACGGAATATCTGACATTGTATGTGATGAACCATCAGACTTAACCCATTATTTTGTCAAACTGGAAAAACTTCTGGTTCAGAACCTAAGACTCTGGTGGGATATTACATCCCTAGAAAATTACACTAGATGTAATAGAATCCCCAGAGGATTACGAATCAAAAAAGTACCATCTTTTGGGTTCTCAAATAAACAGTTTGAACAGGACTGGATTAAAGCCCTAGACACATGTTCATTCCAATTAATGGATTTAATCATACAACAGAAAACTGCAGAAAAATCACTACTAATGTCTGAAATCACAACTCTTCAGAAAAAATTGCAGCCATTCTCAACAATGGAGCAATTTGTTAGAAATGATAAGACTTTATTGTCTAACATTGAAACGATCGAAGACAATATTAGTGACAAAAAACATGTAAAATTTGAAAGAGACCGGGTTGACTACACCAAGGGGCAAATATACTGTTGGCAAAAACCCATTATTATTAAAGAATTTACAAGTTCAAGTACACCCAAAAGCCAACGCCGTCAAAAAGGATGGCAAAAGAATGCCACAAATAAATCTATTTTGAAAAATCCCAGAATAGAGACTTCCAGCTTTGAGTCTGATGTCTCTGATCAAGATTATAGATCACATACAGTTTCCTTTGATAGGACTGCAGACCACACAAGAGAAAACCGTGGAACCTGTAATTACGATCAAAAAGCCTCAACATCATCTTCCTATACTAAAATGTCAAAATCTTCTGGTCAACCATCCTCAGCTTTTTTACAGGCAGGTCCCAAAGGCAGAGGGGAACCAGGAGATCCAAAAGGAAACGAAGGACGAGGCAAGGCCAAGCGGAAGAAATACGAATAAATGAGCCGGGTAATGTAATCAATCTATCGGATATAGAACTTTCACTCGACCAGTTGACACTACTAAATAAGGGACTTGGGTTCGCACCGACACAAAATTTCAATCTGTTCCAAACAATAATTGATCTTCAGAAATCTACCAGAAAATTAACTCTAAATAAGATCTTTGACTCACATAAGACAACAGATAATCCAAATGTGAATGATCATTCCCAATTATCTTCCACCAAAGAAATAGATTTATTGACATTTCAAGAATGTTGTGCTCTTTCCGATCTGGACACATTATTAGAAACACAAGGCGAACGGTTGGTACCATTCAACCAACCATTTTTTGGTCAAGAAGATTCGGGCTATCGCAAAAAGTCACTATTTTGCCCAAACTACAACAGAGGACCATCTATCTGTATGTTTGAACATTTGGTGGAAAGAGACTTACGCCTATTAGCTCAAGGCTTTCCATGTTCAAAGGTTAATTCTGGTAATATAAGTTACACTGAAGTACAGCAGATTGATTGCATAAAAAAACAACATGATATCATACTCAAACATGCAGACAAGGGGGGTGCCCTTGTTATTATGTCTTCTTCTCAATATCAAAAAGAAGCTTTGAGACAGTTACAGGACACTAGCTCGTATCTTTGTCTTAAAAGCAATCCAACATCTAAATATCATGAAGAATTGGTGGAATTATTAGAGTTTGGCAGAATTTTAAATGTCATCAGCCGTAAGGAATTTGAATTCCTTGACTGTACACATCCCGTGATCCCTATATTTCACCATCTCCCAAAGATCCATAAATCGCTGGTTGACCCCCCTGGTCGACCAATAGTAGCGAGTATTGGATCTTTGGGAGATGGATTGTCACGATATGTTGACAAATTCCTGCAACCCCTGGTGGTACAGTTACCCTCATATGTCAGAGACACAGCAGATTTGATTGTCAATTTGCAGGACTTCACTTGGCACAAAGAGTACAGGTGGGTTACACTTGATGTGGCCTCCCTGTATTCTATTATACAACACAAACATGGTTTAGCAGCCGTTGAATATTATTTAGAACTTTCCACTCTATCTTTCTCACATTGCACCTTTTTATTGGAATCTATTTCATTTTTGCTCACGCACAATTATTTCATGTTTGACTCACTTTTTTATTTACAGTTGTTGGGTACCGCAATGGGCACGAGCTTTGCACCATCATACGCAAATTTATTTATGGGTTTTTGGGAAGCACGGTTTATTTTTCACAGTGATAACTCCTTTCGTCAAAATATCGTCTTCTACAAGCGGTATATTGACGATCTTATAATAATTTGGAAGGGCGATGAACACACACTGATTTCTTTCACAGACTATCTAAACACTAATGATTTAAACATTAAACTCACTTTTGAACATAACCTTAATCACATTCACTACTTGGATTTGGTCCTGTACATTGACAACAATATGCAAATTCAATCAGACATTTACCGTAAGGAGAACTCCAGGAATACACTCCTATGTGCACAAAGTTGCCACCCAAAATCTCTAATTAGAAATATTCCTGGAGCTCAGTTTATGAGACTTAAAAGGCTGTGCTCTGACGATGAGGTTTTTCTGTCCCGATCACGAGAAATGTCAACAAGATTTCTCGCCAGGGGGTATTCCGCCAAAGATGTTGGTGCAGCATTTGACAAAGCAAATGTAACAGACCGAAAAAATCTAATCTGCAAAAGGAAAAAATCAGTCCTTAATGGAAGGAGTGCCAATGCTTTTGGTGAAAGAAAAAGTCCTTACTTTATTACCACATTCAACCAACAGTCTAAACAAATCTGTGACATCTTTCACAAGCATTGGCACACTTTATTATTGGACAACGATATACGCCCAATTGTCCAAAGTGGACCTAGGTTCACATACCGTAAAGCGAAAACACTGGCATCGCACCTATCACCTAGCATGTTTGTTAGCAAGAGTGGTCCCTCCAATATCAGTAGTATTCCTAAGGGATTTTTCAAATGTGGTAATTGCACCATGTGCCAACACGCATCTCCAACAAATAAAATCATGTGTAAATATAATTTACGTGAATACAAAATCAAGACCTTTCTAAATTGTAACACCAGTTATGTCATATATGTACTTAATTGCAAATGTGGATTAAACTATGTGGGTCGTACAATCAGGCCATTAAAAACTAGAATGGCAGAACATGCCCGCTTGATCAGGAAAGGTGATCTTCTTCATCCCGTATCCAGACACTTTACGCAATGCCTCAAGGGAGGCATTAAGAACTTCACCTTTTCCGCTATTGAGCATATACATTGCCACCCCAGAGGTGGCAACAGAGAGAACAAACTAAACCAACGGGAGATGTTCTGGATATACACTCTCGACACCCTTCACCCACATGGCATTAACATTGACTGGGAATTAAAACATTTCCTATAGCCATGTGAGGTGGAGGGTGACCGAGAGTGTGTGTCCACACAACTGCAACCCAGCATGTTGTGAGTTAAACTGTCACCATACCCTGACAACCAAATTTTGGTACTTAGTATATCTCCAAAATATGTTGATGTGCATAAAAAAGTATATATTGTTTGTAATACATTTTGCACTAATCCACATCTAAGTATATTCAGGTAATAATTGTTTCTACACTCATGGCAATTTTACTTAGAAATATTGACCAACATTATTAACTTTCATCTAAGTCAGACTAGAACTTAAATAAACAAATAATACTCCACACTACCATAGTTGTGAAAACAATCATTTTAATACATATCAGTTATTGCTCTACATCCCATCGTATACCATTGATTTTATATATATTTTTTGTTTGTTGTAAATATGTATGTTTTAACCATGTATTCCACACAGACCCATTTAATGGGTTAAACCCAAACACTGGTTCGATATTAACATGATTGAGCTCAAAAAAACTTTCTGTCACTTTTTGATCAACCAATCAGATTGGGTCTCCTCCTATTTAAGGGGTCTGTGTGTTAAGGGTAGTATACTCTTTGAAAAAGTCCCGGAGAGGGACGAAACGCGTCAGAGTGCCCCCTTCTGAGATGTACAGCATGTACTAATAAAGCTGTTTTTAACCTCAACTGTTCCTGAACCTGACTTTTTGCTGTGACCGCCTCTTCACTACCTGACTTTATTTCATAGCCCGCTGCAACCTGCAAATGACTGGACTGTTTCTTTAGCTTCTGATGAGACCCTTGGACCAGATTCTCCTTGGCTCCACAGTGTGGTCCAGATTGGTGAGATATGGAACTATTCAGGCGCCATGTTAACCTTCGTTGTTTTTTCTTTTCAATCTTTGATTTCCCTTTTGTGGCCATTACCAGGCCTTTGGGTTTTGGAGACCTAGTTGCCTCTGTACAAACGTAGTCCATATTAACCATGTCATCAGGATCTGTCAACAAGTTTGTGTTTTCAGGAACTGCCACCCACTTGGCTAAAACATCTTCTGTGTTGTCCTGGGTGTGTCCACTAGTTTGATAATCTTCTGGACAACGTAAATGAAATTGAGGATCTGGATTTTTGAATTCCAGATCAGGGAGTATATTCTCAGGAGGGTGCCTATCTGTTTCAGGAATAACAGCAGCACAATCAAAGTCAATTCTTTCTCCTTCCTCTTTGTCATCAGTGAGGACATTGAGTTTACTTTCCCTGGTCTCCTTTTGTGACCGTGTCTCTTTTAGCCTTGGAATCTCTTTCTCCAACTTCATCTTTATAGCAAATCGTAATATTGCAACAGCATTGAAGATACACGTATAGGAACGTACAGCTTGCTTGGTTAGGAGGTAGGATTGATAGCCCGACTGAACCACTTTAGCCGCTTCTCCCATGTCCGTCATCTGTTTCAGAGCGAGGTTTAACTCTGTTTCATTTTCTCTATTCTTGACCTGCAGCTGCAGGTGCTCCTTCCGGGTCTTGTCCAGCTCCAGCTGCAGCCGGGCCCCCTCATTTGCCGTGTGGTCCAGCTGCTTGTAGATATCGGCCATCTCGCTTTTATAGCGCAGTGTCAGGCAAACCACCTGACGGACGGACACCTCCTCTCTCTTGGCGCACTGTATCTCGCGCTCAGCCATCTGCTTCTGCAGCTCTTCAACCTGATCGTGCCAGACCTCCCTCAGGGTCTTCACCTCTTTCTGGTGCTTGCTCTGGGTTTGCATCAGCGCCTCCATTTTTTGGAGCTCTGCAGTTTGTGTCGCCTGGATCGCCGCTGATTCTGTATTCTGCAGTGCTTCCTGCATTTCTAACTTTTCCCGAATCAATTGCTTCTCCACTTTTTCTGCTTGGTGAAGCTTCTCATCACTTTCACTGATCTGGTCAGTCAAGTCTGAATTTTTCTGTGTCAGACTTACATTCTCTCTTTTTACAGTCTCTAAATTACTCAGGGTATTCTCATAGGTTTTCTTCAATGTACACAGCTCTGTGCTGCGAGCGTAGACCTCATGGCGTGAGAGTTCCAGCTCTGCTTTAAGCGCGCTAGCCTCTTGCCGAGAAACCCCCAACTCTGTGATGAAGTTTTGCACATCTTTCTGGGACATCTCATAGCATAGTTTCCAGTCAGTTCTTGTTTTCTTTGATTCGCTTGGCTCTCTGCCTATGGTGGTAGCAGTAGCCTTTGTCATCTCTAGGCGTGTCGTCATTCCTGGGACGATTGCGCCAGGCCCTATGGGCTGTTGCTCATCTCGGCGCCTTTCTGACGCATGTCCTGACAGCGCAGGTTCAAGTGGCTCGGTCACTTCCCCTGTGACTTGAGGAACAGTTTTCTTTCTTTTTGCTTTATTAGCTCCAGAGATATCAGTGGTCCTGGGCACACACTCACTGTTATCAGCTTCCACATCTTGCTTGCACTCACAGGGCGTTGCTTGCTTTTGCAGCTGTTTGTCTTTGAAAATTTTGGGGCACACATCTTCCATGTGACCTACTTCACGACAGGCCCAGCATACTAAATTCATCTGTAGGTATGGCTCTCCTCCAGGGTCGTGATCATAGTATGGCCTGAAGGGACACTGTTTTGTATGGTTACGTACATTACACAACAAACATTTCACGTCGGCCATTTTAGAAACCCGGCAGGGACAATTGCTAGCTGCAATTTCACTCACTTCAGCAACTTACATACAGCACTTGCTTGCTGCAAATTCACTCACTTCAGCAAAATGCATTAGCTTTACAAACAGCACTTGCTAGATGCAAAAAAAATTTTTTTTTTTTTTTCTTCAGCAAAACATTTTGGTTTTCTGTTTGGGTTCAGGGTGCTATTGCATCCACACTTCGCACATTCTCTGTGTACGCTAGAAGCACAACTGATATACACAGTGGAACAGACTTCACTCATAGCATCTGTATTTTACTTCAGCTGGGCGGCCATTTTAAACCCCCGCATTTATTTGCAAACCCACAGACTTTAGTGTCTGCCCGCATTCTCCACCATATGTGACAAACGCCCCTCTTTTGTAGTGCTGACGTCTGTCTGGGTTCTTCCCGACACAGTCTTCTAGGGTTATTTAATACAAAAACAGGATCATGCAAAGTATTAAGCTGCTTAACTCAGGCTTCTGCCTGCTTTATTTTCATCCAAGTAAGGTACTGCAGCTTTAACATGTGTAGGTTAGAGGTACTCAGATACTTTCATTCAGCAGTTCACACATTTCAGTGTTACAGTATTTCCCACACTGTTATTTCAAGTAAAAAGAAACCAAACTATATAAACAAAATCCTATCCCTTTCAGGGATCTAACTACACATCAAAATCAGTCTCTCTAACAGCTGCTGGCCAACTAAACTGGTTCCCCAGCTTAAAACAATGCTCTCTCATTTAGGGTCACAAGATACAGCACAGTCTTTTAGCAACAGCAGTAACCATTTGTTTGTCTTATCTGTTTGGGGTGTCCAGGCAAATCCTCTGGTACTGTGATACGTGGAGAGGCCGTCAACCTCGATACTGGATGCAGGAGAGTAGAGACACCCCCAGCCCCCAGGCTCCAAGGAGAGAGAGTGAAATGCAAAACCTCTCTGCTCTAAATACCTGTGCATGTGATTAGAAGAGCAGGTGAGGGAGAACTAGAGCCATTGTAATCTGTGCTCTGGATTTTCCATCCAGCTGTCTGAGTTAATGGGAAGCTGTGGAACGGATCATTTTTAGCTATTCCTGCACTTTCTGCTCTAAAATGGGGCAGAAAGCTGCCTAACATCTTTGGACTATGTCACACTGTATATTTTACATCATCTTAATGGAAATGACTAGGCCCGTTTCTGTACACATGCTAATTACCTGCCCGCATTAATCGAAGTAAAGTTATACCTGTCATTGTGCTCAGTTTTTACTCTATTACACGAAGTTTGCTAGCAAACAAGAAAATGGGAAAACAAAACCAGCACTGGATCATATTATTGACCTGGAGTTTGTTGGCAGTAGTGATATTGTACTTAAATACAAGAATACATCATCTTTGGGATACCTATTTGCTCTTTCTTTTGAAAAGGTACATGCTCTAAGAAGAAAAGGAGATATATTGAATTTGTTATTTAATTCCCCAAAAAGGTGATATGGTAGTTGTGTACAGTATGTAAAGAGAAGTGTGCCATGTCAGAGCTATCACATGCACACCACAATCTATTATTGTAGACACAATAAGGTTATGGTGAGCAGAGTGGGTGTTAAACATGTTTAAGAGTGTACAATTGCCAAGGGGTATCACTTGGGCTCCTCCATTTCCCATACTGTATGTATGGGCCAAAGGGCTGAACCCAGCGACCAATGGCACCCACGGGATTGACAGCCTTAGAATTGGCAGAGCAGTTCTACCACTGGCTCCTCCACTGGACCTCCTGCAAGGCAGCTTCAGCTACACGGTCTGCTACTGAGGGGCAGAAAACACAGAATGGGGAAGATAAGCAAAATAGGGAAGAAGGAACAAAGAAGAAAAAACAAGAGCAAAGAAGAGGCGACAGAGTAGACAACACAGAGTAGTTGAGAGCAGAAAATGCCCCATGGTGGGAGAGAAAACAAAAGCACAAGTATAGAAAGGAGAACCACTACATGTTTACATCGTGTGTGTGTGTGTGTGTGTGTGTGTGTGTGTGTGTGTGTGTGTGTGTGTGTGTGTGTGTGTGTGTGTGTGTGTGTGTGTGTGTGTGTGTGTGTGTTATCCATCAATCTATATATACTGTGTGCAAATATCACCATCTTCAGCCCTTGACGTTCCACTGCTGGATGTAGCCTCCACAAGGATCTTCCAGGTACTGTGGTTGGAAACCTCTAATCTCCTGGTTACTCCAACATATTTTCTGATGTTATCCTCCCATCTTACGTTTGGTTGTCCTCTTGGTCTTTTACATTTCCCTTGGAATCCAGTCGAGTACCATCCGTGTTCAACGATGGTCTTTTCTCCCGTTCGATATGTTTGGCTTACTGCCATTTTAATTTCTTTACTCTTCAGTGACTGACAGCTCTCCCTCCAAAGTGGATCTGAGCTTGAGGTGTTGCCAGCGCTGTACCCTGCCACGGCTGAGGGATAGCTGGCAATATAATTCCATACTACCCTAGGAATAAAAATACCCCTTCCTTTAACTTGATAGGAAAATATGTAGGGCAACATATGCCTGTGGTCCCTTTCCCCCTCTCCTCTCATCCACCGTGTCTTTTAATATACCATCCCAATATAAAGATCAGACAGCATAACCTTATTGACAAAAAAAACCTATGTAATGGTGGTTGTCACGGTAACTTATGACAAGATATAACAAACACCAAATATCTGGGTTGAACTGAACGAGGCTTAGATATAAAAAAATATATTTATTCCTTAAAAAGGTGAAAACAGCAATATAGTACAATTAACAGGCAAGAAGGTAACATTTACTTAGGGTTGGGGACTGGAGAAGTATCAGCTAGCAATTCTCCAGCAATCCGGTGACATTCCAGGTGAAATCAGAAGAACAAGAACTGTAGGGTTGACACAGTTTATATACCTTTGTATCCCTATTCTTAACATTGAATACAGACTATTGGTGAACAATTATCTGTATCCAATCCCTAACGTGGAAACACAGTATAACCCATGCCCCCCAGCTAGTTAGCCCATGGGTACTGGGACTCTGAGGGTCTTATTTCTGTAGCCCCATAATTAAATCAGGGGCGACGACCAGTCTACCAGATGAAGTATCTGGCAGGATCTTCATTGTTTGTAGGTGTAGATATAACACTTTCAAACCACTCCAGTTTGATGCTTCTCCGCCCTCAGGTAAACAGTTAGAGTGGCAGAGTCTTTTGATCAGTACTTGGTTCCTAGACTTTGGGTCGCCCCCCTGACCATTTGCATTCCTTTGTGTGAAGGAATCTGCGCGGGTTTTTATCCCCACCTTGGAATACAATATTAAAGTTAAAACACAGACATATTAAAATATCCGGTTCTGTTATGTCCAGCGGGTCCAAACTTTCCAGATCTTAATGCCGGAACTGGGACATCATATGATCCAAGTTTCAGCCTGCTGCGACCTTCAGAACTGGAGATACACAAATACCACTTAAACCGTTTCATACTTTAACACAAAATTCTCCAGTGTGTGTGTGTGGTGCAGACACTGACATTATAATGAAACATGGGAACAGGGGAACATACATTTTCCTGACATGACAAGGTGTAAGCCACATTCCTGGACCGCAATCCAGTTAACCCCTTGCCTCCCTGGTGAGGTCAGGGGGTGGCGATATGGGGTGCAACCCCTTTAATACCAGGCCAACCCCCCTCTCCCTCTACAGTGGTGCAATAGGAACAAAAATTAACCCCAATTCCCTTTGAAGTTCAGAACAAAACAAAGGGGAGTCTCCAGCACTCAAGTGAAATAAATCAACAAATTCAGGATAAGCCAAAAATTAGATATTATTTGTTATGAAAGAACAAGAGGCAAGAAAGGCTAATAATCAGATGTATAAACATCACAAAAGACAAGATGCATCAAGAGCGCGAAGAGCACTATTGTGAAACCTCTTATATCCAAAAAAAAACAATTGGAAGCAGTATACTAAATACAGCAAATCTGGTAAAGATCCTTTGGGTCTTTGTTCCATAACATTAGGAAATAGTTTTGGAGTACCCTTGTGGGAAATTGTGCCCATAGCACCACTTGTATTGTTGAGGTGAGAAGTCCTAGCGTTCTCATACAGTCGGGAGCTGTAGGATGTGGCAGTTTACTTAGGTAACCAGGCTGCATCTGTTACCCTGACCACTTTTTCTGAGGGCAGTATATCCCTTCCACGCATCGTGCCAATTATTACGCCTAGGAAATTTTTAGTTGCTGTGTTGGAATAAGATGACTTTTCTCCCAATCTACAGTATTAGCCATTCGTGATTTTGCAATTCCACTAGAACCATCTCAGTATGCTGCTGGACCTTTTGACCGGAGCTTGGTTTGATTAACTTATCTAGGTATGGCCAGAACATGATTCCCCACACTTGCGACAATAACGATCAGGACCTTGGTAAACGTTCTTGGGGCTGTTGCCAAACCAAATGGAAAATAGAAAATTGATACCCAATTTACCGTAATTTTCTTTTCCTGGAGAGTCCATCCATGGCAGTGCTCACCAATGGGTCACGTTTCACCCTCCAGCTGAGAGGACAGTAATATACCTTTCCTGCCCAGGTAGTCTCAGTACAAAGCTGAAATATATAACTAGAAACATTAGTATCATCTTAGACATAATAACTTTGGGGGGCCATTGGTGAGCACTGCCATGGATGGACTATCCAGGAAAATAAAATGACAGTAAATTAGGTATCACATTTCTATTCTCCTGGTTGTTCCCATGGCAGGGGTCACCAATGCAGGTTCCACATACAGAGGTGTGTGTGTGTGTGTGTGTGTGTGTTGTGGGGTCCTAGAATAAACACCACACTACTTGTTAAACAAATATAATATTTTATTTAAGTGATGACAATTGACTGCAGGACCCTCATGCCAAAACTTGCTTCTGCTGAGGCATGTATGTCCAAAGAATAGTACTTAATAAATGTACTAATATTGAAGCCTTGCCTAAATCTGCAGGGGAAGCCTGCACTTTTGCTTCCCAGAATGGGATGGAATTTTCTGGATAGTAAAGGTCTTCTTGATAGCCATTACGATCTAGTGACTTATCGTAGAATTTTAAGTTGCTTGAACCGTCCTGAAATTGCTTGAGTCCCTACGTGGGATGTTCTCTATCTCATGCGAACTTCCCAGTTGCTTTATATTGGGGTCTATGTCCTCTTGACCTACAAACGAGAGCTCTGGCCTCCATGCCAGGAGGTTGCCCTTGAGAAACCCCTTCTGGGCATATAGGCTCTCATGCCTCTGCCGTTAGCCCTAAGTCATACTTGAGGTAAGTGGTATCAAATTCGAAAAAACAGACTTACCTCCGGTGATTCTGTCACATATGAAATCTAGTTTCCTGCCAACAGATGACAAATCTGCCTGCCAAGGCCATAGCCAAAGTGCTTTTCTGGCTGCAACGGATAGTGCCATTGACCTTGCTGCTAGCTTAACAGAATCCAGCGATCCTTCACTCTTGATACTGATGTTATAGCTATGCAATGCCTATGCAAGCTGCGCCTTCTGCAGTAAACTATTTCAAGGCGTCCTCTATCCACCTGCCATTGCATCTTGAAAGAAGGCTGCGTTGCCTACCAGCAAGGTTGCTACTCTAGCAAAAACCTTGATACTGCAGTGACCACCTTTTGGGGAACAACCCCAAGCTTCCGCTTCTGTTCCCCAAATGGGTAAATTTAAAAACAAAACCTGGTCAAGGATACCTTTTTTTGTCCACTTGCGACCCCTCCTCTTTAAACATATCCTTCACCACGTCATGAACTTAGCTTCCTATGCAGGCTCCTGAATACGGTTGGCGATCCCTAGACAACCGAAGGGGAAGGCTCGTACTCTATCTGTAAAATTCCCTCTTGAGAAGACAGTCAGTGAGCTTGAGATCAAAAGGTGGGCGATTCATCCGACGAAAAATCATTATTGATGAGCACCATGTTCACGCATGCGCATTCGTTGCTCATTGCTCGTGCATGCGTGTTCAGCTTTCGTTCGTGGCGAACACCAACTGCGCATGCGTGAAGGAAAGCCGACCACATATGTACGAGCGATGCGCGACGGCTGCACATGCGCAATGGGTTTTCTGGCTTGGTGTCTTTTATTTTTTTGAGAGGTGAATTATGGTAACCCTACCATATAGACACACACCATACACATGCATCATATACGCATCCAATACACAAGCATGACAAACACACACACCTCTTACTTCTGTTAACACCCAGCGTCCAGCCACGGCAAAGCTCGTTACCTTGGCCCCCACGCGCCGTCTGCACTGTTAGCTCCGCCCCCAAGCTCCGATGACCACAAGTCCTCAGTCTGTTTGCCTGTCCCACCCCGTCCTTTAGCTCAGCCCCAGCTCTCTCTCTCTCTCAGCTCCTGCAGCAGACTGAGGCCTGGCCTGGCTATGCTTTGGCAACGGAGAGTGGCTCGCATTCCTGCAAATAGGGCTGGCCGTGCGGGGGGGGGGGGGTTTACCCTTTGTCCCCCTGGCCAATCCCTCTCCTTGTCAGGCTAGTAGCACTTATACCTAAGGCTGTGGCCAGGCAGGGAGCGGGTGCACTGGTGCTCGTTCGCTGCGCCCTGCTCGGCCGGGCGATTCGTGGCCTTTTACTGTAGGTGCACGCTCGTCTGGTGGCGCGGACACGACCTCATGGAGCTGGTTCACCCTCATTGGGCAAACCGCTCAGGCGACGCGCTTGCGAGCGGCAAAATCAAATTTGGCTCACACTGGCCACACACATTGTCTCAATGTGTTTCAGAGCGGCCAGCGTGAGCGTGCCCACCCGCTCAGCGCCACCCTAGCCGAGGCCTTATTTTGCAGCACTTGAGCAGACTTCCCAGTGTAAATGCTGTCCTCTGCGTGTCTGTGATCCTTGTGCGGGGTACAGAGTAGCAGGGCAGCGACGGCGTTTGTTTGCTGAGCACTTTTTAAAACCTCCGCATTTTTTTTCCTAGTAACATCACGGCTCCCTGCTACCCTCTGAGCCCACGCGGTATGGCGTCTACCAGGACTCCTGCAGGCCCGCACCTGCACAAGCGGCTCTTACCAGGTTTCTGGAGCTGCGAGCCTCAGCGGCTATTTGCAGCATGGCCTACCTTCGGCCCCATGGGACAGCTAACTCCTTAGAGTGCAGACGTCCGGTTTTCAGCAGGAAAGAGAGGCAGATAACTCCTGTGGATCAACTACTAAGTAGTCATGTAAGCCCCCTCTACATTACAGAAAAACACAAACCTCTCCCTCAGCTAGGTAGGACAGGAAAAAGACTACATGGGAAGGAGAGGCTATTTATGGTCCACCCACAGGTAGATTTCTGTCCTATCTCAGCTGGAGGGCAAAACTTAACCCATTGGTGACCACTGCCATGGGGACAACCAGGAAAAGCTGAGTATTGAAAATGGGTGCCTAAAACGTGAAATCTGAGGTATTTGTGATGATATTTTGCAATAGGGATGTGAAGGTACGCATCCTTTAAATCTAAGGAGGTCATGAAATCTCTGGTCTGAATGATGTGAAGTATAGATCGAAGAGACTCCATCTTGAAAGACCGTAGCCAGAGAAGCTGGTTTACCCTTCTCAGATCTAAAATGGCTCTGTAGTCGCTTGAAGCCTTCTAACCTAGAAATAGCCTAAATAAATCCTCCTGTTTCTTTAATGTCTTGGCACCCTTGAAATTACCAATTTCCCTTAAAAGCAGCGGAACATGTAGTACTGCGCGATTGACATTTTTATTTTTGATTACAGGATTGAAGCAGGTGCTCTCTGGAGCTGTGTTAATTTCAGTTCCAGAGATAATTACCTCCGTGGGGGGTGCCAGTATCTGCAGCCAGGGAAATGTGTGCCTAATGAAATGGCAGCGTTTAAATGTCCCGTACGCCAATAGGATGCCGTCACATCATCCTTTGCCGTTTCCCATTGGACATTTAAACATTTAAACTCCACAGAGATACCGGCACCCCTACGGAGGTAAGTATCTCTGGAAGCATGGGGTCACTGGAGCTGACATTTTTTGTTTTGTTGCTTTAAGACTTGTAATTCTGTTCAATCTGTGGGAGTGGTGGATTCCATAAGAATGTGCATTCTTGGCACTGAAAAAAATTCTAGGAAATACCCATCTGAGATTGTTTCCAGAGCCCAAACATCTGTGGTAGTGTGGGCCCATTCTCCCAGGTAGTTGGAGATTCTTCCCCAATGGCTATTGTTTTGGTCAACCGAGCCTTGTCAATTGTAGTGTCTAAACACACAGAGTGACCAAGAGAGGTCACAAAAGTCCCTCTAAACTGCACTCATTCCTTAGTCTAATGTGTAACTGAAAGTGCCAGTTAAATTAACTGGTACCAATAATATACTAGTACTGTGTAGACCAACAGGAAAACGAATCACTAAGCTACTCTATGGTAAAACAAACAATAATGACAACTTTAATACAAAATAAAACATGGCGAAATGCATAAAATTACAACTACTATACATAAACTAAAAAGATCCCCTAATGGGCAAATAGGGAGCAGTAAGGTGATGATAGGGGTTAATTGGACCTATATATAGTACTTTGCATCCCCATAGAGAATATCTATAGGAGGAGAAGTCCAAGTAGATTTAACCCTGCTAAATCGCCTCACCTAACTTAATTGCAGAATAGTCAGTATCAAATGGGTGAAATAACACATAGAGGAACACTGAACACACTGAATAGATAACACTGCTATAACCCAATAAAAATACTTGATACTGTGATCATAATGAACCACCTTAATTAGAGCCCAGCAGGTGAGCAATGCACCTCTTAAATAAGCAAACAAGTAAGTATTTAAGGGCTGGTGTACAAGGACAATACTGTATAGGTAAATATAAGCAGGAACAATACAACCTGATAGTTGCAGCTGTAAAAACGGCAGTATGGTTGATGTCCAGTATATACAGCTAAGTGCTCAGCGCTCCTAGAGACTCTCCCAGTAGTGGGGGCTGCAAGCAAGCTCCGTCAGTGCCCACGTGACCGTCAGCGTGATGACGTCACTGTAGCCCAGTAGTTTATGTATAGTAGTTGTAATTTTATGCATTTCGCCGTGTTTTATTTTGTATTAAAGTTGTCATTATTGTTTGTTTTACCATAGAGTAGCTTAGTGATTCCTTTTCCTGTTGGTCTACACTCTACACAGTACTAGTATATTATTGGTACCAGTTAATTTAACTGGCACTTTCAGTTACACATTAGACTAAGGAATGAGTGCAGTTTAGAGGGACTTTTGTGACCTCTCTTTGTCACTCTGTGTGTTTTTGCGTTTATAGTTTCCCTCTGCACAACCTTTATCCTTTTGAGTGGGGTGAGCAAGGTTTTTCTTTGTGTCTGATCAATTGTAGTGTCTTCCTGGTCTGTATGCTCTGGCATGTAAGATAAATGTTGCTTTGGTACATATGAGGGTAAAAAAACTTTCTCTGCACTTTGTCGTGAGGTAGGTATTGACCTTTACCTCCCAAAATTTTACAGATTATTTTATCCAGTACTTCTCCAAACAAGGAGCCTCCCTCGAAGGGCAAGGCACATCATTTAATTATCTAAAAAGGTATCTGCAGACCATGAGTGCAGCCATAGAGCTCTTCTACAATTTATTATTGAGGCCATGGTTCTTGTGGTCAGATGGACAGAATCAAAAGTGGCCTCAAATATAAAATCAACTGCCCTCTGGGTTTCTTCTATCGATTTTAAGATTGTTGACTTCTTGACTCCCTCTTGAATATTTTCCTGTATACCTAACAACAAGACTCATAGTGCCCTGGCCCCTGATGCTACAGAGACAGCCGGCGTACTTGTGGCAACTGTTGTTAAATATATATTTTCTTTAGAATGGTCTATTCGGTCTCTGAATGGATGTTTCCTGGAACCAGGGTCATAGAATGATGTATGAATGATTCCAGTAAGCTCAACTCATGTCCTCCCCCTTCCAAAGCATGACAAGTCCTTAATGTCTTTCTTAATTTTATTGCAGGAGTAGAAAACACAGGAACTTGTAGGTGTAGGGTAGGCAGAGAGTGCTTCTCTATGTGGGATGCTTCTATGGGGTTAGACTATGGTAAAAGAGAAAGGCCTTACCAGGGGTGGATGCAGACAGGTCTGTACTCACTGTGATCATGGGTGGAAAAGGAAGTGAGGGGCAGGGGTCACACTAAAGGTTGAGTGAGACTGCACTAACTGTCAGCAAAAGACAGGGGCGAACATGGGAAAGTCCATTAACTGGGAGGACTGGAGAAGCTGCAGTAGCAGTTCACTGATTACGTGCTCAGAGGCAAGAAATGCAACATTGTTGCATGTACACAGGCACAGTATGTGTGTGCAAACTCCATGCAGCTGAGAATAAATTCTGACAGGCAGAAGCTGCAAAGGAGAGAGGGGGGTGAGTCAGAAATGTAGTTCGTGTTCCATGACAGGATGTATCCACATTGGGGACAGCTTCCCCGAATCTGACCTCTTGATGTTGAACGGGGTCCATCCTGGTGAAGCGTCTGGAGACAGCTGATTTCAAATCCGGTTGTTCCCATTCTTTTATACTAATATCTTTAATTGCTTTATGTATCTGAAAATATGTTTTTTTCAGAGTGCCCTCAACTAGAACATCTTGAAGGGAACGCACTTGCTCCTGTTCCTGAATGCTCATTACTGCTTGAATGGATTTAATTAGCTCTTCAACTTGATCAATACAAAAAAAAACCTCCCCTCTAAGCGACTGCTGTTCAGTGTCAGATAGGATATTAAACTCCTGATCTAAAGGAAAAGCAAGATCCTTATCTGATTCTACTGTTGAATCCTCCAACACATCCAGAATGGTCTGAACTTGTTATTTTCTGTTTGCAATATATTTTTATATTTAGAATTTAATTGACTTCTGTTTATATAAAACAAAAATTGTATACAATTTTCAAATGCAGTTATATAAAAAAAATAGAAAACAGTACATTGAGCTTTAAATTATAATTGAGTCACATCCAATATTCCTATGTATAGAGTTAGGATCTTGGCAACAGGAACATACAGTCATTTGTAATTTATAAAAAGAACATGTTTTGTAGAGATACCAGTTTGAAAAGATGGCTATTATGTCTTTGTGTATGTCTAAGAAAAGGGTTCACATATTCTTAATTATTTCCATGGTTCCTCTTTGTTTAGAGCTGTACGTTTCTCCATACATACAGTAGCTATCATTTTTCATACTCTGTTATACCATGCATTAATTGGTAGGATCTTAGGGAACTTCAATAAAAGGATAGGTTAAATTTGGCCAAACACAACAAAAGGGTAACATGTCTTCATATTGACCACTTATTAGTCAAGTCATTTAAGAGAAAGATTTTAGGTTCAAGTGGGATTTTCTCCCACAACTTCCTGCAAGGGATCCCTCATTTCCTAACAATATATTTGAATAGTGGGGCATTCACACCAAATATGGAAAAAGTCCAACTTTGCATCCGCAATTTCTCCAACACATGTTAGATACACCTTCTGAGATTATGGTACCTCTGAGGACTGCCTTACCTGCTTCCAACAGTTTTGGAAAATCCACCCTATCGTCTTCGTTGAGAGAAAAGTACTCCCTTATAGATTGAGATATTTTGTCTACTACAGAAGGATCCATCAATAGAGAATGATTTAACCTCCAGAGTCTATCGTAACTGGGTTTAGTGATTGGCTCTAAAATATGTATTGAAATTGGAGCATGGTCTGACCATACAATTGATCCTATTGAGGAAGAAGATACCTGGGTCATGATTTTTGAACAGATAAAGACATAATTCTGGTGTAGGTCCCAGGTGGTGCTGAAATTTTTTTATACTATTTATCCCCACGATGTTGAAGGTTCCATGGGTCCGCTAAATTCAGTGCTTCAATAAATTTTTAATTAAGACATCTTTGTTAGTGACTGTTGATGCCGTCCTTGGCAAGATTAATCAAGGGAGGGGTTTTAATGGTATTGAAATCATCTTCCATTATTATTGGGTCTGGGGAAGTCCCAACAACGCAACGATTAGTTCCAATAGGAAGGATTGTTGGTCAGTGTTTGGGGCGTTGATCGAAATTACAGTATAGAGTTTATTTTAAAGAAGGCTTCTTTCAATTGGTGTCTACCTTGTGGGTCTTTTATGATCTGTATAATTATGCATGTTACTTGCTTATTAATACATATGTTCACACCATTTTTCTTTTCGGGTCCCCCCACTTGGAGAATGAATAAAAATTGCCTACCAACCAAACGATAGTGATCAGATATGTCCAAATGGGTTTCTTGTAGGAAACCAATGTCAGCTTTCATTTGTTTATGTTCAGAAGTGACTTTCCCTTTCGAAGAGAATATAGGCCTTCTATGTTGATGGAAATAACCTTCATTGTAGCTAAAAATAAAAGAAAAACACCCTTGGGCTCAATGCATAATGAAATGAAAAAAGAAAAGCAAGAAGTGGTAACGTTATGAATATTAAAACGTTAACAGTTCAAATCAACACAATATAACTTTTAACGGGACAAATACAGTTTGTTGGACACTAGATTATAAACATGTTAAACCTCTTTAGCCAAAGTAGAGGGGTCCAACTTGGATGGTTCTCAAGCTATATTAGTTTGCTTCTGAGATGTTTTGGTATAGTGCAGAAGTATATCTTTTTAGTGTATTAGACAACAACCCCATCTAGAGGCAAATTCATTATCACTTAATAGTAAGAGAGAACCTGTTATAAATGTAATTCATGCTGAATACATTTTAAACATGAATAACACCAATGTAAGAGATATCTTAGTAACTATGCAAAAGCATTTGGAGAGTAAAAGATATGTAGAAAAAGGATCCCAGTGGTCACTGCTAGCCTCCATGAACTCAACCAAGCATGATTAAATCAAAAAAAACTTTATTGAAACAAAAACATGGACATGAAAAAACCTCTAACGCGTTTCATCCCGTGAAGGGACTTTATCAAAGAGATACCTTCCAATACCAAGGGGTAGCTCTAAATAGGCAGCAATGATCTCCCATTGGGCTAGAAATTTTGTATTTATTTAATTATTTACTCACACTGCTGCAGTGCTGTGTCCACCTTCGTTTTCATCCCACAGGATACTAAGGGATTGACTGTTTCATAGCAATTTTGGAGCATCTGGATATATTTTTCTCTGGAGAGTAAAAGATACAGTTCTTGAAACACATGGTTTCAGGTGACTTCAGTTGGGTGAGTCCGAAACTTCTTGTACTTGGCTTTGATAACACTTCTTGATCTTTAAGGCAGGTGTTGATGAGTCTCTTTCATTTCAGGAGATCCAGGAGTGGGAACAGGAATCATGGCTTTGTTTGCAAAATTAAGTTAACCCAGGATTTCACGTCTTTCTTGCTGTGTCTTGTATATAATGTATAACCCTGTTCACTTATGTAACTGTATTTGCAACCATGTATTGTCTGTCATCTTAACTCTATGCCCAGGACATACTTGAAAACGAGAAGTAACTCTCAATGTATTACTTCCTGGTAAAACATTTTTATAAATAATTAAAACAAATACATTTCCTCCGTTGTGTGAAGGAGTATTCTTTTGCCCTGTAGGTTGAAGGATAGTTGAAAAGGGGTTCCCCATCTGTGTTGGATATCTTGCTTGCTTACTTGTTAATGGAATCTGTAGGTCAATGTAAAGACCAAATTCAACATCTTGGAATTTTTTTAATTGTCTTTATTTCTTGACATTTTCATAACCTTTTCTTTTGTTTGGAAGGATTGAAATCTGACGATAATATCACCTGGCTGGTTAGATGCAAGAGGCCTTCCCTGGACTCTGTAGACTAGTTCAAGAGACAGCTTCAGGAGAAAGGGGTCTCCTCAGTAAATTATGGATTCCAAGAGATTTTCTACAAACTCAGACCAGTCGTCTCCTTCCACTTGTTCTGGTATGCTTTTAATTCTTATGTTTTTACGTCTCATTCTGTTTTCAAGAACTTCTTACTGCAGTTGAAGAGCTGGAATTTTCTCTACCAAACAGGATTTTCTGTTTTCTAGTTGTTGGCAGACCGATGTTTGTTGGGACACCGTTGTCTCATTGTTGCTTAATCACATACTAAAGTCACACATTTCTTGTCTTACTTCTCCAATAGAGCTTAATACTTCATCTTTGAGAGAGCTATGTAAGTCCTTTATTTCCTTCAGTTGTTTCCGTATGCTTTTTTATTACAGGAGCCACAAACTAAATTGTTAGCTTTTTTTAATGCCTTTTTAAAGCCTTCTGTTACGCTTGTGCTCCTACACACAAGCCGAGGGAAAGGAAGGGACCCGATAGCGAGGTGGGGAAGCCGCAGGAGAGACGAAAGGGAGTGAGTTGCCGAGCAGCTGGGGATCGGCGCACGTAGTCACGTGAGCGTGCCGTGTGCAGGAGAATGCGTTACGCGTCCGGAGGTGCGGAGCCAAGCTCAGAGACACGACTAGTCCAGCTGCATGTGCGCGCATGCTCTGGCAGCAGAGCGGGAATGCGCATGTTCTCAGGCACCAATGCGGGGGGTGTGTTTGCCACAAGTGAGGAGCAGGGGGAGGTAGAGTCCAGAGCACAAGGTAACAATAGAATTGCTTCTTGGAGGACGTCCAGTCTCCTTAAAGGCATAGTGCCAGTACAGAAGATTGCAGCAAATACTAAGTTCAAAGTAAGGGTTGTTTAGTTGAATGCTTTGGCCAAAGTATTGTAAGCCTGCTACCACGTCAAGACTTTGCAGTATTTGCAGCATCAACTTGGGGGTCCCCCCACCTTTTTCTACTTGGACTGTACCACGTCAAGGTAAACCCTAATCAGCAGGTCCTACACTACCCGCACGGTAAACTAACCTCAGTAGTAAATGAGTGACTGTCCCAGTCTTCCGGAATCCAAAGGAGATGAGTAAAGGTCCCAAGGAGGTCCAGGAAGGAACAGCATGCGATGGAAGTACTAGTAGGAACCAGGGAAGGTAGCAACTGACTTGATAGCAATGTGAGTCAGAGTGAGGCTTACTTCCTATAAGGAGGAAGAGGGCAGGATTTGCCAGAAAGCAAGATGGCGACGCTTGCTTCAGAATACTTAAAGACACAGGATCTTGACTCGCAGCTAGAGGGCGGTGATCAGAAGTTAAACAGGTAAGGAAGGAACACGCCGCAGGGGTCGTGTTCCGATCATCATCACACCTTCCCCCTTTTGAGATTTTTTACCAGATTGAGTATCCTACATGTTACTGGAAAACAATGGCTTTCAGACAATAATTAATGAAGGAACAGTCCTATAGTAACCTGAAGAAAAGAACAAAACATATCATCAAAGTGAAAAAGATAATCGTACGTCACAGTTGAGTTGGCAGCCTTACAATGCTCTATTTGTCGTCTGTGCCACACTCATATGTGGTCTTGAAGGTACTTCTGGTTTCGTGACTCACTTCCTGTTTGTCACATAGCAGCATGTAGGGAAACAGACAAACATACTTGATGGCCATTGTATGCCCTTGGCGGTCTTAAGCAATCAAAGGGATGGGGGAAGGAGGCTGGCCACCGTGTGGCTGTTATGGGAAAGAAAACACCCCCTCTATTATGAGACAACTGCACCTACCGAATGGTGCTGGAGCCAGATCACATGTACAGGCTCCTCAATTTCCTCCTGCTGTGTGGAGGAAAAAGGGATCCATATTCATCTTTCTATTTTTTGGGGGGAGAAAAATGGAGCTCCCACATTTTGACGGCACTGCAGAGGACATGGAATAAACGATTTATTGTAGGATCAACGTTTCGTTCCCTTGTTTGGACCTTTGTCAAGATGATTGTGACAGGTCCTTAACCCCTGTCTAATAGGGCTCCAAATAGAAATCCTGTATGGCTGATGAGTCCATCAGGGAGCTGGTTTATTGCAGCTACAGACAATTAGCCAGTCTCCATCTGGCTCATCAGTCAGGTACTGTAGAAACGCCTCCTGCGTAAACTGCAGGGGAACTCACTAGCACTAAGGAAGTGTGCGCTGACAAAGGGATCCAAGGAAACCAGACCCTCTATTCCAGGACACAGCGGTCCCTTGAACCCGCCAGAGGGTGCAGCCCACTGGAACCAACCCAGACCCGAACTGAGGGAAAGAGCCCCTGATAACAGGTACCTTTTTGAGACTTTGGGGTCAGAGGTTTGCAAGGGGCATATCCTCCCAGCCCTGCAGATAGGGACTGGGAAGTGTGAGTCAGCCCTTACAGAGGGATCGGTCTGTTTTATTTGTTTATATGTATGCCACCTTAAAGCAGGGCCGTCTTAACTAATGGGCACGCTGGGTAGTTGCCCGGGGGCCCCACAGCATAGGGGGGCCCCACGCGCTGGACCCATGCGTAGGGTTACAGGTGTCCGTTTTTTCAATCTGAGGTATTACCATTTTTGTGGTGGTGGAGGGCAGCTCAAGTGCGAGGGCGGCACAAGGGTGGCGCAAGGGCAGGTAGTGCAGAGAGTAGTACTGAAACGGTGGCAGGGCAGGAGCACTTGTGTGTGTGTGTGTGTGCAGCATGGCCCTGATTGGAGGAGCGAAGAGCCAATCAGAAGACAGCTGGGGCGGAGCCCACACCCTGGTGGGCCAGAGACGTCGGTGTCCTTCCTGGCAATAAGGTAAGGACACAGATTGGGGGATGGGGGGAGGCCCGGCCAGGGTGAGATGGTGAGAGGATGGGGGGCCAGGGTGAGATGGTGACAGGATGGGGGGGCAGGGTGAGATGGTGACAGGATGGGGGGGCCAGGGTGAGATGGTGAGAGGATGGGGGGGCAGGGTGAGATGGTGAAAGGAAGGGGGGGGCAAGGATGAGATGATGGGGGGGCCAGGGTGAGATGATGGGGGGGCCAGGGTGAGATGATGGGAGCGCAGGGTGAGAGGATGGGGGGATAAAATGGAGATGGGGGCCAGCCTGGGGAGATGAGATCATGATGATGGGGGATATTTTAAATGTATTGGGGAGGTGGGGAATATTTTAAATGTATTGGGGAGGTTGGGGTATATTTTAAATGTATTGGGAAGGTGGGGGTACA
The DNA here is from genome assembly GCF_040206685.1 of Ascaphus truei. Classification (NCBI taxonomy): domain Eukaryota; kingdom Metazoa; phylum Chordata; class Amphibia; order Anura; family Ascaphidae; genus Ascaphus; species Ascaphus truei. The sequence goes on along the minus strand of NC_134485.1, from coordinate 29,265,430 downwards.
TTTTAAATGTATTGGGGAGGTGGGGGTATATTTTAAATGTATTGGGGAGGTGGGGGTATATTTTAAATGTATTGGGGAGGTGGGGGTATATTTTAAATGTATTGGGGAGGTGGGGGTATATTTTAAATGTATTGGGGAGGTGGGGGTATATTTTAAATGTATTGGGAAGGTGGGGGTATATTTTAAATGTATTGGGGAGGTGGGGGTATATTTTAAATGTATTGGGGAGGTGGGGGTATATTTTAAATGTATTGGGGAGGTGGGGGTATTTTTTTAAATGTATTTGGGGAAGGTGAGGGTATTTTTTAAATGCATTTGGGGGAGGGGAGGGTATTTTTTAAATGTATTTGGGGGAGGGGAGGGTATTTTTTAAATGTATTCGGGGGCGTGGGGGTGTTTTTTTTAAATGTATTTGGGGGTGTGGGGTATTTTTTATATGTGTTCGGGGGGGGGGGGGGGCGTGGGTGTCCAGTATTTTTGGACAAGCCACCTGGCAACCCTACCCATGCGTGCCCACCAATGCTAAAAATCTCCTTTCTAAGTCTAGCTAGGAGGGCTCGCTCTCCCCCCGCCGCGGTGCCCGGCTCGCTCTCCCCCCGCCACGGTGCCCGGCTCGCTCTCCCCCGCCCAGAACCCCAGCTCTGCTCGCTCTCCGCCCGCCTGGCACCCCGGCTCGCGTCACCACCGCTCGCAGCCTAGCAGTTCGGTGCCTGCTGCTGCTAGTGAGCGCGTGGGAGGCTGGGAGCGACAGTGTAGGCCGGGCCCCGTGCACTGCTCTGCCCGGGGGCCCCTAATGTTGTTAAGATGGCCCTGCCTTAAAGCTGTATTGTTTGAAGCTACGGGCTAAATAAAAGCCAAGGTTATTTCCCCCAATATATGTCTCCCTGGTTACACCTCTGCACTCGTCTCGTACAATGATCTTAGCAAAGGTCCAAACAGGGACGGAAAGGTTGGTCCTACAATAAATCTCTGACGTTTACACCATGTCCTCTGGAGTGCCGGCTGTAACCTTTTTCCGTCTGAGCACCTGTGGCCGTTTGCAGCCGGTTTCATTCGAGTGCATCTCCGAATTCTCCAACAGTACAATATTAAAAGCATCAGTTCCCTTGATGATAACACTATGACAAACCCTGGCAACCGTTTGAAGTCATCATTCCAACCACTTTGTCAGGTCTCTGATATAAAAAACATGGCGAAGGAGAGTAAGTAAGATCAGGCGTTTCCAAGGAAAAACAATAAGTAAAGCCGTGCGTGTATGTAGTATACCACTTATTTTGAGCATGGAGCTATGCAAGTTAACACAATATTTCCTCTATACTGTATATACTTTGCATAACTACAGCTGGTTGTTTTGCTATTTTTCAAGGCTTCTTACGGTAGTTACTTCCAATTTGCAGTATAACTGTGTATCCCAGCAAAGCTTTGTGTGGTTGCAGACAACTTGTAGCATAGCGACCTCTACTGGAATAAGGAGAGAAGAACAGGAAACCTAAGTCTGTCGATAAGGAATAGCCTTAAAAAGGTGAAATTCCTCCTCACTTACAAAGAAAAACAATTGTTAAACAACTTGGCAATGTAATATTATTTTTCTTACGCAAGTGTAATCATGTTTAAAGCAGCAATCCACCTTGAGCGCCGGGTGTCAAATTAATTTTTTTTAAAGCAAAGTACAAAGCCTTTAAATGCCCTTTTAACAAGTTCTTGGAGGTCGGGGTTCAGGTACTGTATGGTTAAGAGAAAAAAAAAACATTTTGGGGTGTTGTGATTACTGTTTTAAAGTAATATTGGGCAGTTTTGGTTTCTTGGAAAATTAACCGCCAGATTCAACAATCTCAACTCCAGTCCTCAAGCCCCCCCCCCCCCCCCCCCCCCTCCCCAACAGGTCACGTTTTCAGGATATCCCAGCTTCAGCACGGGTGGCTCAATCAGTCCCTGCTTCAGTACAGGTGGCGCAATCAGTCCCTGCTTCTGCACAGGTGGCTCAATCAGAGGCTCAGCCTTCGACTGAGCCTGTGAGCCAACTGTGCTGCAGCTGGGATATCCTGAAAACCAGACCTGTTGAGGGGGCTTGAGGACTGGAGTTGAGCACCCCTGGGTTAACGCACACAAACGGGTGCTTACTCCCATAGCTTGCGTGCTTTAACTCGTAATGGAGCTCGTAGAATCAGCACTTCATGGAGTTGTTTGGTAACAGTACACACATTCCGCTAGGGTTTCTTTTCTTTATAGCTGGTGCCAGATCCGGAGAGATCGGCAGGGACCCCTTCACTGCCATATATGCAGCAGAAAAGCTTTCTCCGCTGCACACATGATACTTCAACAAAGTTTTACAGTTTCAACATCATTTTATTTGCAGAAAAAAATATAAATCCCAACGTTTCTGGTGTTAACCCCTTTGTCGGGTGATGTATGGGCCCCTGGATATGGAAGAGTCCTCTGTTCCCCCGAAGGTGCGGGTGTTTAAATAATTAGGTAGATCATGAGGTGGGAGTTTGGGAGGCTCCACCCTATATAAAGATCAGAAATTTTGTGCGTTTGGTCTTCACTATACAGGTGTGTGGAAACACATCATGCCACAATCAAAAGAAATCTCAGAGGACCTCAGAAAAGCTGATTTATGCTCATCAGCCTCGAAATGGTTATAAAACCATTTCTAAAGATTTGGGGCTCCACTAATCCACGGTCAGACAGGTAGTCTACAAATGGAGAAAGTTTAAGACCACAGTCACTCTACCCAGGAGCGGTCGTCCTACCAAAATCTCTCCAAGAAGAAACCCGGCAAATCATCCAGGAAGTCACAAATAACCTCAGAGTAACATCCAAGGATCTGCTGGCCACTCTCGCCTTGGCTAATGTGAGTGTTCATGACTCAACTATCAGAAAAAGACTGAACAAGAATGGTATTCATGGAAGGGAAGCCAAGAAGAAACAACTACTTTCTAAAAAGGACATTGCTGCCCGTCTGAAGTTCTCCAAAGAGCACCTAGATGATCCACAATGTTCTCTGGACAGAGGAGTCAAAGGTAGAACTTTTTGGCCTCAATGAGAAACATTATCGTTGACGAAAAGCAAACAGAAGAACCTCATCCCAACCATCAAGCATGGTGGTGGGAGTGTGACGGATTGGGGCTGCTTTGCTGCCTCAGGACTTGGACGGCTTGCCATCATTAACACAACCATGAATTGTAAATTGTATCAGAAGATTCTAGAGGGGAATGTCACGCCATCCGTCCGTAAGCTGAAGCTGAACCAAAAGTGGGTCATGCAGAAAGACAATGATCCTAAATATATAAGAAATTCCACGTTTTAGAATGGCCTAGTCCAGACCTAAACCCCATCGAAATGATGTGACAGGACCTGAACTGAGTTGTCCATGCAATGAAGTCCTCAAATGTCACTGAGTTGAAGCAGTTCTGTAAGGAGGAATGGGACAAAATTCCTCAAAATCGATGTGAGAGACTGACCAGCAGTTACAGGAAACGCTTAATTGAAGTTATTGCAGCTCAAGTGGGTGCAACCAGGAAATGAATCTAAAGGGTCACATACTTTTTCACACGTGGATATTGAAAGTTGATTCATTTGTGGATAAATAAATGTTGAAAAAGTATTATGTCGTTTGTTAGATCAGGTTATTGTTATCTATTATTAAGACTTAGATTAAGATCTAATAACATTTTAGGTTTGAAATATGTGAATCTTAAGGCTGCGCTTTTAGTGCCGGCAACGGCAATAACGATGCCGCGTCAAAACAAATGCATTGCCGGCCATCGCACGCCGGCACTATAAGCGTAGCCTAAGGGGTTCACAATTTTTTTCTCATCCCTGTGTATTGAGAGCTCCTGATTTACCGCTATTTACTTTAAGACCCAATATTTCTTCAAACTTGCCTAAGATATTATATAGGCTTGGCAAAGACGTCAGTACTTTTGATGTGGTTAGATTTTTTTTCAGCACAAATACAAGATAAAAAAATAGCTGAGAATACCTCTGCCGTGCTGCGAGGGTTAGTAAGAAGGGATACGGTTGACAATAAAGGTATATAAAACTATCACGTACACTGAAAATAGCAGAATAGAAAGAACAACATGAACAGAACCACTGAAAGAAAAGGGTACTCAAATGAATGGGTAAATTAAAGGCAGAAATACAGTGAGCAAACTACTATATGATATTACAAACTACGGGACTTTGAATGACTTACTATATGACACAATCTTAAAGCTGCAGACCAAACAATATCCTGCATGTGTTTTTGTTTTTTGTTTTTTAAATAAATCAGTTCTGTACTATGAGAAAATACTTGTAGTATTTTCTTTTTAAACACTGAATAACATTTCCAATGTACTATAATGTAACAAGCCTTTTTTGTTTCTATAGCAACTATTTACAAAGTCACTGATACTGAGTCAATGCTGCTCTGCAGCCATTTTTTTTGAACCCCAAAACGAATCTTCGCGAATCGATCACAGGAGAACGGATCGATCGTCCACTTAGCTAATTATGTATCATTGTGTGGATAGTATTGATGAACTTATTAAAGGGGGATCCTATCTTTATTTTTTTAAACAGCAGCTTGGATTGCTGCTTTAAAACCTGTTCCATTTTCCTCACATATCTTATAAGTGATACACTGCAGATATAAAGGTTCAGAATGTGAACACAGGATGCTCATTTTCCTATCAGCACCCAGAATATTTGTCTGCAAATATTCTGTCTCTGACATGTGACAGTGGGGGTGGAACAGGTTTGTGTATCTCCTATACTTTTAACATGGAAAAGACGAGAGGATGAAAGATCAGGCGGCTGATTTGCTTAGGGGACAAACAGGAAAAACATGTACATCACTTGCTGATCTAATCTGCAATTATTTGTGTGCAATACATATAGTTCCAGTTTAGCTACATGCAGCAGAGCCTGTGTTTGTAAACACTTTTTACTTGTCACATCATCACATGCAATCAGTGCTTACATTGCAAACAAGGATCTTAGGAACTGATAGGAACACACTGGAAGCTTTGAGATTTTAACAAGATTGATTGTATGACATTGTACAGCTTCTGTGCCTAATGCTATCTCCCTATATTCTGCATTAAAAAAATCAGCCAAATTGTAGGTGATATATTTCACTGGTTTCTAACAGTAGATGTGAGAAACTTTTCCTTATATGTGACACAGTTACTGTTTACTCTGATAAATAGTGCATTTAAACACAGTTTTCCATCTGTTGATTCATAGACCTCACTGAATTTGTCATGCTCAAGCTTCCTATCCATATTAAAGTAGTTTTCCCTAGAGCTTGTGACTTGCTGTGTTACACAGCTTGTACTAAATGACCAAAAAGGTTATGTACATTAGAGGTGATGAATCGGGGCAATTTTGGAGCAAAATATATGCAGATTGCAGCTTTGATTTTTGGCTACTGTCCCACACCCATAGTCTTTCCTACTAACCACTGGGGCCAAGCACTGCCTTCTACTGCACTTATATCCTCACCCAGGGCTGCCGACAGGGAGGGGTGGGGGAGAGCCAGGGGTGGGGGCATGAGGGAGAGAGGGGTGAGGGAAAGAGGGATAAGGGAGTGAGGGGGTCTGGATCACGCAAGACGGCCGTTCCTCCCGGAAGCGAGCTTGCGACTGCAGTAAGGAGCGCAACCTTGGCGGTGGTGCGCCCGTCGTGCGCCGCGCACCCCCGCACGCCGCGTGTGTACGTTGTCCTAGAAGCAATGACGGGACCATCCTCAGCTGTGTTACACCTGGATCTAAGGTAACTTCCTATCACCTCTCTACTTACTGCGAATACACTCTCCCCTGCCTCCTCCTCATTGGCTCATCTCCCTACTTATATCCATCCAGTCCTCTGTCTTGTTGCTGGGCATAGACCCTTGTTTATGCACCGTGCTCATTGCAGCCTGAGCTTGCTTGTATCTGAACCTGTCTTGATCTCCATTGTGACCCCTGCCTGTACCTGACCTCTCTTCTGCATCCCTGGACTTCAGCGCATTATTGGACTTCTGCTCTCTCCACCCCACGACCACCGCTTACGGACCACGACTATTCTGCTCTCTCCAAACCCGGACCACGGCAAGTACTCTGACCTACCTACACCCTCCTACCCTGACCCGGCTACACATCTCTGACTCTGCTATCCGGACATGGCCCCGTGGTTGTAGGGCAGCGGTATATACACATCCCCACCTCGGCCCCGCGGTCTAATCCAGGTTGTAGTGTGCATCCGTGACAGAGGGAGAGAGAGGTGTGAGAGAGAGAGAGGTTGGAGAGAAAGGTGAGGGCGTGGGAAAGAGAGGTGGGAGAGAGGTTGGGGTGTGGGAGAGAGAGAGAGGTTGGAGAGAAAGGTGAGGGCGTGGGAAAGAGAGGTGGGAGAGAGGTTGGGGTGTGGGAGAGAGAGAGAGGTTGGAAAGGTGAGGGCGTGGGAAAGAGAGGTGGGAGAGAGGTGGTGGTGTGTGAGAAAGGTGGGGTGTGTGTGAGAGAGAGGTGGGGACATGGGAGAGAGGTGGTGGTGTGTGAGAGAGAGAGAGGTATGTGTATAAACTCTCCCTTAATATATTAATGTAAGATCGTGTATGTATTTCAGTCCTGTGTATTCGTGATTGGTCTAAACTCATAAATAGAAGTGAGACCTAGGAGTTAGCCCTTTAGTAATCTGGGGATTCCTTATACTATTGTGCTTCATACCATCAATAGAAGCTAGAATAGTATATTTTTAATGTCATTTGTCATCATTTGTATCTTTCATCTCTCTCTTATAAGGGTTACTTATATACCTGTTCAGTATACCTTATATGTGATTTTCCTATGTGTGTATCCTAATCTATTATATACTTATATTATATACATATTATTAAGTAAGGATGTTATATTGGTCCTCTTATTTTCATGAAGTGATTATACTATCCAGCTTATTTAGATCCAGCAGTTAATGTTAACCCCTGGAAATTAACATAGACATACCAGGCTAGTTGTATTAGCATTGATTGCACTAGCTATTTAAAGATAGCGATGGGAATGAGACTCCACACTCCTGACGAAGCCGATGCTATCACGTGGCGAAACGCGTTGAGCGGGAGTCTTTCTACTATACGGAGCACTTTGGAGAGGAGCCGCAGGCTGCCAGGTTACTACCGGAGTGAAACCGGATCTGATGTCAGACGCCCAGACTCGCGGAGACGCGACGGAGCAGGAGCTGGAGACAGAGATCTAGCGGTGGCTGCAGAACGGTGAGCTGGCGTGCTGAGCGGTCTCTCCTGTACACTATTGTAGTGTGACATGCCCGTTTTTTACTTATATATTGTAAGTGCAAACTTTTATATTTATGTAGCCATGTGTTAAAAATGGTATACAGTTCTCTCTCATGCTGGCAGTAAGCCTGGTAAATATACAGGGTTGCCAGCATCAATCATGGAGGTTTGCCCTCACACCCTGGTGAGGTGTCATATGTACATGAGGGGAGTGGTACCAGACCTTGTGTTCATTGTTAGTGACACAGGAGGTGGAGCCATTTCCTTGGTATATAAGACACAGCACTGCCCAAAGTTAGAGGTGCTTTTACGTTTCAAGTGTGTTAACTAAGAGTTCCAGAGAGTGGTTCTACAGCAAGTAGTCAAATCTGCAGCAGTAAGGCTGGCAGGGCCTACACTGTGTCCAGGGACCTGGCACAGGTGGTGATCTCCCGGAGGGGAGAGGTGATCCAACTCAATTGGGAGGGCAGATCTTCTGAACGGAGAGTACTGAAGAAGATGAGCGGATAAGCTGTTTGCTGCGAGGGGCAGTTTGCCTATATCATCAATAAAGATGCCCTTGTTCACAAGAACCCCCATGTGTGAATGTGAAGTTACTCCACAGAGGAAGGCACCACAGAGGAGTTCCTCATCAGAACCATCTCCTTGCGGACGCAGAGATCCTGATGAGGTGGAGGCGCTGCACTGTATGTAGGTAGGACTCACAAACACAACTACCTCAGCTGCCTGTCTGGGATAACATTCCCCACACAACATCATGCGGGAGACTCAGGAGTCCTGTTGCCAACAGGTGCACCACCAGACACGACCATGTAATGGGGACTGGTTAGACCACAGGGGCCAATGTGAGATTGGGTGGGTCAGGAGGGTCCAGAAAATCCGTTACATTTAGATTAAAACTTTTAAACCTGGTTGATCTGTGCTATGTAGCATTTTCCTCTCTCTGCATTGGGGCAACATCTCCTTGAGTACTGAGGTCGTTTTTCCTCTGATGACGCTGAGCTGACACTTACCTTGGGTAGACTGCCAAAGCCTTGATTACACACTGCTGTTGAAACTCTTACATTTTGTAAGTAGGCCTTCTATGTGAGCCAAGATTGGAGCTGATATCTGTCTATACTGCATTTCTCCTGCACTTAGATGTTCTGTGCTTTTGTGTGTTTTTTCCTCTATTCTCCCCCTGGAATCTGTGAATCTACTGTGAGAGAGAGGGGGGCATGGGGGAGAGAGGTGGGGGCATGGGATAGAGGTGGTGGTGTATAAGAAAGGTGAGGTGTGTGAGAGAGGTGGAGGTGTGTGAGAAAGGTGGGGTGTGTGAGAGGTGGGGGTGTGTGAGAAAGGTGGGGTGTGTGAGAGGTGGGGGTGTGTGAGAAAGGTGGGGTGTGTGAGAGGTGGGGGTGTGTGAGAAAGGTGGGGTGTGTGAGAGGTGGGGGTGTGTGAGAGGGAGGGGAGAAATGGGGGTGTGGGAGATAGAGGGTGTCTCACTGTAACGTTTGCGCTGCCTACGAGCAAGACAGAACCCTGGTACTGAGGTGGGGAAGCAGTAAACCACGCACCCACAGCAGCGGGAGCGTGCCTGGCAGGCGGATTGTCAAATGTAGCCGGTCTGGATTGGAGAGAGTTGGTTAGTTGATACTTGCCAAGGTCTTGGAATTGAGAGTTTGTTTGAAGAGGTACCCGGGCGCTATCTCTGTGTAGCTTATCTGATGTGCAGAAGTATAAAAAGAGTGGTGTAATACTGCCCGTAAATGGTTTTCGAGTGGTATCCTCTTGTGACTCGGAACCCCAGCAGGATCTATCCAGGACCCTTATAGGTAATGAATACAAAAAGGATGGGGGAGCACAATGGTTGGAAACAGGCAGTGTTATAGAACTGGTAATTGCTCTTTAAGGTGAAGCAGTTATATCCTGAGCGAGTGTGTTGGCTCAGGTGTCTAATATCTAATTGGAAAGCTAGGCACACATGGGTATATGTGTGTTGGTGTGAAGGTGAAAATAAAATAAAAGTATATAAAACTTACACGGCCTTGTGTAAGCCCAGTCACATCAGGGTTTCTTTGGGAGTCCCGTATGCTTCTGATGAGGCTTTTCTTCTTACGATGCGGGTTCTTCTTCTTGATGTATCGGCCACTTGCTTCGTTGGTTCACAGTACCACTCCAGGGGGATTTCCTCTCGTATAAATAGAAAGGAGGATAGGGTTAACACATATAATTATATATACGTCAATGAGGGGAGGGATGGTGTGTTTTATGGACCACCAAAAAATTGTATACTATATATTATAGTTTAGCACTCACACGGACTAGTGTGAGTGTAATCCTATCTTGGTATCTTGTTCACTTATAGATGTTGCCCAATCAAATATCAGGTAATGAAAGGGTGGGGTATAAGGGTATTAGTGGTAAATATAACACAATACTCACACGGGCCAGTGTGAGTACACACTCTTAGCGGTATCTTGCTCTTCTGTTCCAGTTGTAAGTGGTGGTGAAGATGGGGTTAATATATAAAAGACACTAATGTCTAGAGGGTTAAAAACACTAACTTTAATGAAACATAGAAAATAAAAACAAACACAGAATACAATTCTGTGGAAAGTGAATGCAAGGGGTAGACAGTGTGGTGTTTAGTTGTAGGGAGTCTCTCTCTTCCGCGTCCGGATAGAGAGCTGCAACTGCACCTCCGCCTCCTCTGTAATGTGCTTTAAAATGTTCCAGGTAAAGAGCAACGCGTTTCGTCCAAGTACTGGACTTCCTCAGGCTCTGTAGATGTTGTTCTGCTGTTCCCAGCTTCTTTTATGCCGGGTTGGGCCAATCCAGATCGTTGTATTGGTCCGGTTCCGTTTCTCTAATGCGACAGGACGTCGCCATCTTGTAAGGTGCGCGCGCATCCCATCTTCTGCTGGGTCGCGTTTGTATATTGGTCTGATCACTAATAAAGTTTTCCAATGTTGATGTGTTGCGTGTGCTTTCTAGCTCAGCCAATAAAATCATTAATGTCATTTTGAATGTACAATTTTGTTTCAATAAAGTTCTGAGTTGTTAAAAAAAAAAAAAAAAAAAGGGAGAAAGTGCGCGCGCAGTCCCTAATGTACTGCGTGATTGTATTGAAGATCTCAGGGTTCTTGCATTTGCCTGAGGGGCTGGGAGAATTATATATATATATCGTGGGAGGTATTGAATATACCTAAGATTCCTGCTGCACAGGGTATAATTACTATACTATTCCATAAGTGTGTAACTTAATAAAATTATCTATGTGTGATAAGTTATGTGTCTTTTTTTATGTACTCATATAGTTATAAAGTGATTAAGAAGTGGATCTAGATTTTCAAATTTTAAATTATGTTGCTCAAAAAATGAAAGATATACTTCAATCTTGTGTTTGTTGATTTATAAATAGTGTATGTTTTAAAGTGAGTTAATCTAGCCTTTTGTTAATAAAAAGGTGATTAAATAGTTAAAGTGTAAGGTGTTTAATTTAGTTAAATTAAATTAAATGGTTTATTATAAAATGATGGAGGTAATTATTTGAATAGTGCATATCTTATTATAAGTTGCATTAAAAAGTGATATATATAAAAAAGTAACATATATAAAAAAAGGTAATATATATAAAAAATGATGTTATTTTACTAAATGTGGGTGTTTCAATATTTAAAGTGCACAGTAATTAAGGTTAATTTTGTGAGATTGGTTTAAATACCTATTAAAAATTAGTGAAAATGGTATTGATAGGGATAATAATAATAATATTCAACTAATAATGGTAAGTAACATACTAAATTAATATCTTATGTGGGTGAGTATGGCAGGAGAAATACCATGTTCTAAATGTATACTAACCAAGTATAAAACGCACTGCTGAGTAAGGCAGGTGGGATTAATGATGCCTGATACAAGCTAATGTAAATATAAAAAACAGCTAACAATTCTAAAAATCCCTGCGTAAATACATATAAAACTGGAGAAGTGTCTCTGTCAGTGATAAATCGGAGCAAAAATAGAATTAAAAATTGTATTCCATAAGATAAAAGTATTAAGATAAAAATATAAATATAAATATAAAATATGAGGTCCTGCATTTTAAAAGGAGGTCGTGGTAAATGCAGTCCAATCCTAAATAGCGGAGGGAATTCCAAAGTCTTGAGTGGATATATCTGTTTGTTGGAGAAAAAAAAGCAGATTAGTGATTGCCATGGATTTAAGCATAGATGTTGTCCAATGGGTGGAATATGCGGGCCATAGCCTGGGTGCTCACATAAATGCCCCCAGATCTATGTCTATATTGAGTCCTCTGGGTGTTAGTGTCTTTAATTTGTATATCCAGAAGGTTTCTCGTTGGCATAGTTTACGCAGGCGATCCCCGCCTCTCCAATTGACGTCTACCCTCTCTATTCCCTTATACGTCAGAAGGTTTGGGTTACCTTCGTGGAATACGCTAAAATGCTTAGAAACGCTATGCGTCATTAGCTGCCTTTTTATATTTCCCATGTGTTCCAGTACGCGGACTCGCAAAGATCTTGAAGTGCGGCCTACGTACTGGAGTCCACAGGGGCAGGACAATAAATAAACAATGTGATCTGTGCGGCAGTCTAGATGTTGTTTTATCTTAAAAGTTTCTTTTGTAACGTTCGACGTGAATTCTAGTTTGTTTCCCTTAGCTGCTTGTTTGCATGCTTTGCAATTAAAGCAGCTATGGAAACCTTTTACTGGGGGTAACCAGGTCTGAATCTTTGGTTCTTCTTTCTTGAAGACGCTGGGTGCTAATTGAAGTTTAATGCACGGCGCCTTTCTAAATATGACTTTTGGGACATTGGGGATATTGTCTTTGAGGACAGGGTCTTGTAGTACCACATGCCAGTGTTTTTTTTATTATTTTTTTGAATTTTCATGGCATCTGCATTATAGGTGCTAATAAATGGGGTTTGAAAAGGTGTATTGCCCTGTTTCGCTTTGGAGGTCAGCATGTCGCTACGTGGTAGTGTATTAGTTTTGGCTACTGCTGATTCTATGAGTTCTTGAGGGTAGCCTCTTTCAAGGAATCTGCCTTTCAGAATGTCGGCTTGATCCCTGAAGGTGCTATCATCAGTGCAGTTTCTCCGGACTCTCCGAAACTGACCAAACGGTATGTTGTCTAACCACTTTGGGTGGTGGCAGCTGCTCGGCATTAAAAAGTTATTGGCATCCGTTGGTTTAAAGAATGTTTTCGTCTTTATTTCTGAATTTTCTATGTATATGTTGAGGTCCAGGAAGTTAATATTTACCTTACTGTGCTCTGATGTGAACTCTAGATTAATATTGTTTTGGTTAATGTGTGTAATGAAATCTCTCAGTCCTAATTCGTCCCCCTTCCATATAAACAGTACGTCATCTATATAGCGATGCCATGAGACCAGGTTTGCGCTGAAGGGGTTGTTAGACCAAATATTGGATTCTTCCCAGTCCGCTAGAAAGATATTCGCGTAACTGGGAGCAAACCTGGTCCCCATCGCGGTTCCGCACATCTGGGAGGTAGAACAGGCCATTAAACCAAAAAACATTATGCGTTAGGATGAAATTAATGCTATCGATAATGAAGATACGCTGTTCTTCTGGAATGTTAGTGTCCTGACTGATGGCATGTTCTACTGCTTTAAGACCGTCTGTGTGCTGGATGCATGTGTACAAAGACTTCACGTCGCAGGTGGCTAACGTGAAGTCTTCCTGCCAAATTACATCTTTAAGGAGATTTATGACCTGGGTGGTGTCTTTGAGGTATGATCTCCCTCTGATAGCGTATTTCTGTAGGTAGAAGTCCAAATACTCTGACAGGTTCTGGGTTAAGGACCCTATGCCCGATATTATGGGTCTACCTGGTGGTTTCTCCATGCACTTGTGAATTTTAGGCAAGAAGTAAAATACCGGTAAAATGGGTTTCTCCTGATGTAGATAGCCCCATTCTTTATCGCTTAGGATTCCTAAGTGTTTTCCTTTTTCCAAAATCCTATCTAGTTCTTGTTTATGAATGTTTGTAGGGTCATTCCTTAGTTGTTGATATGTGGTTACATCCCCCAATATTCTGTTGGCCTCGAGTAAATAATATTCTGTGTCCATCACCACCACCCCTCCTCCTTTATCCGCTGGCTTGATGGTGATGGACCTATTGTCTGACAGTTCCCTTAGAGCTGCTGTTTCTTCTTTATTAAGATTATTTCTAGGGTTCTTTTTATCCTGCGACAATTTTTCAAGGTCCTCTAAAATCAGTTGGTGGTAAACCTCTAGATAGTGTCCCTTGCTCCCAATGGGATTGAACTTTGACTTTTCCTTTAATCCGGAATGTACAAAGTTCACTCCTTCTTCCCCTGCTGGTACTGGTGTTTTAATGGTGTCCCTAGTTACTGCATCCTTATTTAGAAAAAATCTTTTCATGGTTAGATTTCTTAAGAATTTGTTCGCATCCATGAACATTGTAAAGCCACTGGATTTTGTTGTGGGTGCAAAGTTAAGGCCCTTAGCTATAACTGCGTGTTGTGCATCTGTTAAAACGGTTTTACTAATATTAAAAACTCCTTTTATCTTTGATATTTCTTTTGGAGCCCTCCTTCTCCCTCTCTTTCCTCTCTTTCTCTTTTCTGTCCCTTTTTCCTTTCCTCCGTGTCTGGTTCCGCTAAAACTGAGAATTTGTTTTTTAACGGAGGGGGGTGTGGTGTACTTTGCTCTAAAAAAGCCACTGATGCTCCATTTTTTGTTCTTTCCCATACGGGGCTCCTAATGGGCGATCTAACGGGTGATCTGCTAGTACGTCTTGCCCTTTCTGGTTCCCTATCTCTATGCCTTGAGTGATCTCTTCTGTCTCTGAAATGTTCCCTTTCTCCTCTCCATGGGGGTCTTTCCCTTTTATCTTCCCTTTCGTAGTGTGGTTTATTATCCCATCCCTGACGTCTCTCCTGACTATGATGATCTCTTCTATAGTGGTCTCTCCTGTCTCTGTGGTCATATCTCCTTTCCCCCTCCCAGAAATGTCGTGACCTTTCTTTGATGATAGTATCTATGGGGAACATACGTTTCTCTCTCTTGTGGTGGTCTTGGTCGTTCTCTCTCCCTTCTATTGCTATCTCTTCTTCTTTCTGGACTTTTTCTTTCTAATTTAGCAGGGGACTTTCTCGCTCGTTCTTGATTTTCTGTGTGGTTAGTAGTTCTAGTGTCTGTGGAGTTTATTCTAGGTCTCCTCGGTGTGTGTGTACTACCATCTCTACCTTTATCATTAGTCTTATTTATTCCACTCTTATCCCATTTCTTGTTGTTGGTGTATACTCCTTCTGTGTAGTCATCCTCATCTCTTTTAAATTTTTTATTTTTAGAAATGATTAAGTCCCTTTCTATTGTGTCTATCTCTGTAGATAGTTTTTTATTTCTTTCATGGAATGTATTACAGTTCTTTAGAGGTTCTAATTTGGTTCTTATCCCGTTTATATCTTCGTCTAGTTTTTTAAGAGTGATCTGATGGTGTTCAATTAATAATTTAATAAGGTTATTGCCACAGGTGTCTAATATGTTCTCCCACCTCACCGTAAATTCGATTTCCTCTAGATCAAAGGAGGCTTTTTTGTTGACTCTTAGGCCTTTTGGTATTCTTTTAGCCTTAATGTACTCTTCTAAATAGGCTTTGTCTAATAGTTTTCTAATCTCCTTTTTCAGGAGTTTGTCTAGTAGATCAAATTCCTCGTTAATAACTTCTGAGTCATCCCTCTCTTCTGTTATCTTCATAATACTCTCCATATCCGTATCTCTTAATAATATTTTTTCAAAGATGTTGGGGGTGGTTACTGTGGTTTCCATTTCTGTGGTATCCACTTCTATAAATGTCGTTTCTAGATCGGGATCTGTGATATTGGAGTCTGATTCCATATTTTATGGACTAGTTATTTAAAGGATGAGAAGAGCTGCCTACAGGTAGTGTGGATACTGAATAAGTTTGTTTGAAGAGGTACCCGGGCGCTATCTCTGTGTAGCTTATCTGATGTGCAGAAGTATAAAAAGAGTGGTGTAATACTGCCCGTAAATGGTTTTCGAGTGGTATCCTCTTGTGACTCGGAACCCCAGCAGGATCTATCCAGGACCCTTATAGGTAATGAATACAAAAAGGATGGGGGAGCACAATGGTTGGAAACAGGCAGTGTTATAGAACTGGTAATTGCTCTTTAAGGTGAAGCAGTTATATCCTGAGCGAGTGTGTTGGCTCAGGTGTCTAATATCTAATTGGAAAGCTAGGCACACATGGGTATATGTGTGTTGGTGTGAAGGTGAAAATAAAATAAAAGTATATAAAACTTACACGGCCTTGTGTAAGCCCAGTCACATCAGGGTTTCTTTGGGAGTCCCGTATGCTTCTGATGAGGCTTTTCTTCTTACGATGCGGGTTCTTCTTCTTGATGTATCGGCCACTTGCTTCGTTGGTTCACAGTACCACTCCAGGGGGATTTCCTCTCGTATAAATAGAAAGGAGGATAGGGTTAACACATATAATTATATATACGTCAATGAGGGGAGGGATGGTGTGTTTTATGGACCACCAAAAAATTGTATACTATATATTATAGTTTAGCACTCACACGGACTAGTGTGAGTGTAATCCTATCTTGGTATCTTGTTCACTTATAGATGTTGCCCAATCAAATTTCAGGTAATGAAAGGGTGGGGTATATGGGTATTAGTGATAAATATAACACAATACTCACACGGGCCAGTGTGAGTACACACTCTTAGCGGTATCTTGCTCTTCTGTTCCAGTTGTAAGTGGTGGTGAAGATGGGGTTAATATATAAAAGACACTAATGTCTAGAGGGTTAAAAACACTAACTTTAATGAAACATAGAAAATAAAAACAAACACAGAATACAATTCTGTGGAAAGTGAATGCAAGGGGTAGACAGTGTGGTGTTCAGTTGTAGGGAGTCTCTCTCTTCCGCGTCCGGATGGAGAGCTGCAACTGCACCTCCACCTCTGTAATGTGCTTTAAAATGTTCCAGGTAAAGAGCAACGCGTTTCGTCCAAGTACTGGACTTCCTCAGGCTCTGTAGATGTTGTTCTGCTGTTCCCAGCTTCTTTTATGCCGGGTTGGGCCAATCCAGATCGTTGTATTGGTCCGGTTCCGTTTCTCTAATGTGACAGGACGTCGCCATCTTGTAAGGTGCGCGCGCATCCCATCTTCTGCTGGGTCGCGTTTGTATATTGGTCTGATCACTAATAAAGTTTTCCAATGTTGATGTGTTGCGTGTGCTTTCTAGCTCAGCCAATAAAATCATTAATGTCATTGTGAATGTACAATTTTGTTTCAATAAAGTTCTGAGTTGTTAAAAAAAAAAAAAAAAAAAGGGAGAAAGTGCGCGCGCAGTCCCTAATGTACTGCGTGATTGTATTGAAGATCTCAGGGTTCTTGCATTTGCCTGAGGGGCTGGGAGAATTATATATATATATCGTGGGAGGTATTGAATATACCTAAGATTCCTGCTGCACAGGGTATAATTACTATACTATTCCATAAGTGTGTAACTTAATAAAATTATCTATGTGTGATAAGTTATGTGTCTTTTTGGAATGGAGAGGTCAGAATAGTCAAGTCTGTTAGCCGTGTTCTGGTGTTGGAGAGTGTGAGGATTCGCCATCCTGGCGGCTGGAGACCGTCTCCTCACCTCAAACAGGCTGCTGTGACGAGAATCAGGAAGCGCAGTCTCATGTCCCCGCTGCGCGCGTGCGGATCTTGCGCGGTCTGTCTGCCCTACCGCGGGTTATAGCTCTGCCCCCTGCTCTGGCGCTCGGCGGTTGCTCTCAACTAACCTCCCCTCTGAAACACGCCCCGGTCTCCGCCCCCGCCCCGCTGACGGACAGGACCGGCGTGGGAGTGTCTTGAACACCGGACTCCGCCTCCTGACCTCCGTGACGCGCGCGGGACGGTGCGTGCTCAGTCCCGCCTCCCTTCCTGATCAGGCTGCATCATAGGGCACACCTGTGTGCACCAGCCGCCTATGTGATTCCGTTTCCTGGTTCCGCCCCTGCCTCTTCATTGGAGGATCTCCCTTTAAATACCTGCTTCGCTCAGTCTCTCATTGCTGTGTGCCGTGCCTTGCTGCATTGAGTACCAGTTACCTTGTCTTGCCTTGCCTGTGTATCCTGCAGTTGCCTGACCCTGCTACTCACCTTGGACTCCGCACCTCTCCTCTGATCCGGCTACGAACGACCATTCTCCTGTCTCCAGTCCTGACCTTGGCTAGTACCCCGACGATCCGATACTCTCCTATCCTGAACTTGGCTACGTACCCCGACGATCCGCAACACTCCTCTCCTGATTCGGCAAGTACCCTCAACTACTCTCACATCTCTAATCCTGACCTGGCTTGCACGACCAATCTACATTCTAGGCGCGCCCGCGTAGCTGTGGGTTGGCGTTACTCAATTCCCTACCTCAGCACCGCGGTCGTGCTTCGTTTGTGGTGAGCTGCGCGTTACAGAGAGGTCAGAATCGTGGAAGTCCGTATAGCCGTGGTCTGGGGTTGGAGAGGTCAGAATCGTGGAAGTCCGTATAGCCGTGGTCTGGGTTGGAGAGGTCTGCGGAATCGAGGGTAAGCCTGGGTCAATATCCAGAGGGGTTCCAAAGTCACGCTGGGTCGGTACACGAATAGTTAATCTGCAAAAGACCACAGGACAAGTAGCAAGGCACAACAGACGTAGGAGCTCAAGTCTACAACAAGTTATGCTCAGCAAGGTAGGAAAGGAACTGCAGGGTATTTGTAGCACACAGGAACCATTAGCAAGGGAGGCGGAGTGGAGGCGCGGCCTCCGCGGAGGCAAGGATTAACTGCAGGAGACAAGTGGGCTAAACGAGTACTTGCCACGCAGCTGGGGAGCGGTGCACGTCATCACGTGTGCGCGCCACGCGTGAGAAGCGCGGCGCGGCCGAGGGAGCGGAGCTACGCTCTGTGGCACTCTAGAAGAGCTGCGCGTGAACGCGCGCTCTCTAAGCAGAGCGGGGGTGCGTGCACTCGCCGGTGCCAGAGCGGAGGTCTGAGAGATGACAGGTAAGGAGGGAAGGCAATAATTTGATTCTGTGTTGTCATGGCGATGCGTCGCCGAAGAGCCGGCTGAGTGCAGGTAAGAGAAGTTACAGAGGCCTCACGCCTCCCCCGGCACTTAATTTAATTGCCTTAGGGAAGAGCGCGGGGCCTCTGCAACCGCAGCGCCCCCCAGTTTGCGCACCCCTGCCTTAGGCCGCGCTTATAGTGCAGCGACGCGACGGATGACGTCACCCGTCGCTGTCGCCACCCGCGAAAGTTGTATTTCGCTTGGCAGCGATGTCGCAAGTGACCTGGCCATTGATTGGTTCAGAGGCTGTCACATGTGGCGACAGCCTCTGAAAAATCAAATTTGACCGGCTTCCAAATTTTGCGCTGTCACCTTGCTCCCGCCGCGTCGCGCTTACTATAAAACATTTGTTTTGCTGCGACGTCGCCGGCACTATAAGCGCAGCCTTAGAGTCATATCTAGTTAATATTGGGTCTGTTTGATTTTATGTATGCACTTAGCTAATTCTCATTGGATTTAATGTTTTAAGCATGTTTGGAAGTCTTTAAGATTTTGGGAATTACTAATTATCTTTTCCTTACTTCCCCTTACTCTTTCCCCTTTATTCCCCTAATTATAAGTGATATTTGTGCTGGATTTGTTCTGTTTTCTGGATTTCTAAGTGTCAGACAGTCCACAGTAACTCGAAAAATGTGTACACACCTGTGACTTTAATTCATATTCTGAAAGTATTGGTTCATTATAAGTGTTCTATGCCAACATTTGAATAACCCGGTGAAACAATCACCCTTTATATTAGGAAGAAGAAACATCTATGTTTCTGTTTGTACTGGCATTTGTTTCTATGAACACTGTCACAATGTAGCCATACAAATATTACATTTTATGTGTATGGAAATGCAGTATGGCAACCAAGGGGTTAACCAGTAAAACGCCAGCGGCCTTGATCTCGAAGTGAGTGTGTTGCCCATTTGCCAGTGTGTTTTCAAATCTTAAAATCCCTAAAGCTGCAATTCTATGTAGCTGGGCAGCAAACAAAGTAAGAATATAACAATCTGATGTAGCTTCCGTTAAACAAATATTAGGAAGAACAGGATCTGAAGCACAAAGTGTCCCAAAGAATATGTGGAATGGAAAACAGCCAAAAATATACAGTGCAACACTGCTTTAAATCACTTCCGTTTGTGACTCTGGGTGGTAACAACACTTTCCCGGTACCTCCGTTTGTGAGTGTATTAATTGTTATTCTTTAATTTTTGTAGCCCTGCTTCCCCCTACCCCCTCCCTCTGGTAGATGTACTCTGGCTACTGTACTGTGTGGTGCTCTGTACCTGTTTGGCTCAGGAGATGCTGAGGGTTCTGCGGTGTAGTGGGGAAACAGGACAGGCTCACGGTGATCCTGGATGTTCTTTCTTGGTGTCAGCGCCTCCAGCCATAGTGAGCTCCAGTAGAACTGAAGGAAATCCCCACCATGACAGACACCATACATCTGTCCAATAGATTGCGAGTCAGCCAGATATATAAAAAGGGATGATCTTTATTATGCAGCCACTGCTGATGTTCTTACAGCGATTGCAAATTGCAATCAGTTGTCAGGATAGCTTCCAGGTTCCTGGATGATACAGGCCTGCTGGTAATGATGAGGCCTCATTAGAGTTGTAATTGCACCCAGTCCATGAGGGACTGAGAACGTCTCTGCCCCAGTGGGGAGGAGACTTGGCTTACATCCTTAGACCTGGGACATAGTACAGCAGGCCGCGCTGAGCAGATGCACTAACCCCCTGCATCTGTGATCAGCGCGGCTTTAGCAGCCGCTTCCGCATGCGTGCGGAGGCTCAGAAATTTTGAGGAGACAGGCTTGTTTGAATTTCGGCGCTGAGGGAGCGGAGGAGCGGTCACGTGACCGAAAACAGCCAATGGGAGCGAGGGACTAGCCCCGCCTCCCGCCATGCCTCCGCTCCGCCTTTGCCTTACCCCCAAAGCGTGCCCACTGCCTCGCCTGCCAGGACGCAAAAAAGCTCCTGCTTGAGCAGGCGAGGCAGAGCAGGAGCGCGGATCAGCGTGGGCCCGGGGGGGCAGGCCATGCCGAGGGGGCGTATCATTGGCTGTATAGGGGCTGTCTGTGTTTCTGTGTATATCTCTCTCTCTCTATCTCTCTCTCCCCCCCATTGCTCGCTCTCTCACCCCTGCACTCTCTCTCTCCGGCCCCCCCTGCGCTCTCACACCCCCTATGCTCTCTCTCTCGCCCGCCCCCTGCGCTCTCTCCCTTCTCCCCCCTCTCTCTCCCTCCCTTCTCTCTCCCTCCCTTCTCTTCCCTCTCCCTTCTCTCTCTCCCTTCTCCCTCTCTCTCCCCCTCTCTCTTCTCTATCCTTCTTCCCCCCTCTCTTTTCATCTCCCTTCTCCCCTCTCTCTCCCTTCTCCCCCTCTCTCTCTCTCTCCCTTCTCCCTCACTCCCTTTTCTCTCTCTCTCCCTTCTTCCCTCTCTCTTTCTCTCTCCCTTCTCCCCCCTCTCACTTCTCTCCATTCGCTCTCATTCCCCCTCTTTCTCTCCCCTTTCTCTCTCTCTCTCTCTCCCTTCTCCCCCCTCTCTCTCCCTTCTCCCCCCTCTCTTTCTCTCTTCCTTATCCCCCCTCTCTCCCTTCTCCCCCTCCTTTCTATCTCTCTCTCTCTTCTCTCCCCTCTCTCTCCCTTCTCACCCCCTCTCTCTCTCTTCTCCTCTCTCTCTCTCTCTCTCCTCTCTCTCTCTCTCTCTCTCTCTCTCTCTCTCTCTCTCTCTCTCTCTCTCTCTCTCTCTCTCTCTTCTCTCTCCTCTCTCCCTTCTCCCCCTCTCTCTCTCCCTTCTCCCCCCCTCTCTCCCTTCTCACCCCCTCTCTCCCTTCTCACCCTCTCTCTTTCTCCCCCCCTCTCTCTTTCTCTATCCCTTCTTTCCCCCCTCTCTTTCTCTCTCTCTTCTCCCCCTCTCTCTCCCTTCTCCCCCTCTCTCTCTCTCCCTACCCCCCCTCTCTCTCTCCCTCCTTTTTCTCTATCTCTCTCCCCTTATCCCCCCACCCCCTCTCTCTCTCTCTCTCTCTCTCTCTCTCTCTCTCTCTCTCTCTCTCTCTCTCTCTCTCTCTCTCTCTCTCTCTCTCTCTCCTCTCTCTCTCTCTCTCTCTCTCTCTCTCTCCCTTCCCCCCTCTCTCTCCCTCCCTTTCTCTCTCCCTTCTCCCCTCTCTCTCTCCCTTTTCCCCTCTCTTTCTCTCTCCCTTCTCCCCCCTCTCACTTTCTCTCTCCCTTCTCCCTCTCTCTCTCTCCCCTCTCTCCCCCCCTTTCTCTCTCTCCCTCCCTTCTCCCCCCTCTCTCCCTTCTCCCCGCTCTCTTTCTCTCTCCCTTCTCCCCCCCTCTCTCCCTTCCCCCCCTTTCTATCTCTCTCTCCTTCTCCCCCTCTCTCTCCCTTCTCCCCCCTCTCTCCCTTCTCCCCCTCTCCCCCTTCCCCCCCCTCTCTCTCCCCCTTCTCCTCCCCCTTCTCCTCCCCTCTCTCCCCCTTCTCCTCCCCTCTCTCTCTTTCTCCTCCCCTCTCTCTCTTTCTCTCTCCCTCTCTCTCTTTCTCTCTCCCTCTCTCTCTCTCCCTTCTCCCCCCACCACACCACTCCATTAGCCCCCACACCACACAGCACCTCTCCGTTTGCCCTCCCCCCACCACACAGTACCGTTTGCCCCCCCCCACCACACAGCACCGCTCCGTTTGCCCCCCCACCACACAGCACCGTTTGCCCCCCCACCACACAGCACCGCTCCATTTGCCCCCCCCACCACACAGCTTCGTTTACCCCCCACCACACAGCACCACTCCGTTTGCCACCCCCACCACAAAGCAGTGCTCTGTTAGCCCCCCCTCTCAGTCCGTTTGCCCCCCCCTTCCCTCTCAGTCCGTTTGCCCCCCCCCCTTCCCTCTCAGTCCGTTTGCCCCCCCTCCCCTCTCAGTCCGTTTGCTCCCCTCTCCCCTCTCAGTCCGTTTGACCCCTCTCCCCTCTCAGTCCGTTTGCCCCCCCCCCTCCCCTCAGTCCGTTTGCCCCCCCCCCTCTCAGTCCGTTTGCCCCCTCTCCCCTCTCAGTCCGTTTGCCCCCCTCTCCCCTCTCAGTCCGTTTGCCCCCCTCTCACCTCTCAGTCCGTTTGCCCCCCTCTCCCCTCTCAGTCTGTTTGCCCCCCCTCCCTCCGTCCGTTTGGCCCCCCCTCTTCCACTTCTCTCTGCTGAATTCAGTGTGTGTGTGTGTGTGACAGCAGGAGAGTAGAACACGCCCTCTCTTCCCATTTGTCAGAGCAGGGTCATGTGACCCTGCTCCGAGCAAGAAAGTATAGCTCCAGTGTCTCCTCAAGCACAAAGCTTGGGAGAGCGTGCGGGCACGAGCATGAGCGCGCACACACAGCGTGAGAGGGGATTTGACCATCCACATTGAAGAAGGTAAGCGCGCCAAGCGCATAGCGAGCTCAGCGTCAGCGGGGACTCAGCCTTATCCTTTGAAGGGGAAGAGGGAACTGCCTGAACCCCACCCTGTGAGGGCTGGGTAAATCTCTATAATTTACGACACCTCCTCTTTGGTGCAAAAGGGGAGGGCACAGGATCTGCATCCTTATTGGACATACACAAACTCCCATGTCATCTCCACTTCTGCCACTCAAAGAGGCTGCATCTTACTTGAATTTACATGACAGGGAACACAGAAAGGTAGCTGGCCCAGCAATGGCTACATTTGTTTATAAAGCAATTGTAGCCCTCTTACCCGCACCCTAAGTGAGATTGGGGTGGGTAGGTGTATCTGACTACTTATCAGTGTGGTGCTGTACCTGTTTGGCAACCAGGAGGGCTGAGCTTTCGCCACGGGGAACCTGGGGTGAATTACTCTTAATACTACTATATGGTGCAGCGCCTCCACCTGCGATGGCTCCCAGCAGAGCGGGAGTTGTTCTTCGCAGGACACATACACTGGATGTGAAATAGCAAAGGGCTTTACTGAACATAACATATATCTTACACACTTATACTCTAACGCTCATATAACCTTAGTGGCTCGGTCACTCTCATCAGGAGTAACATCTCCGTCCCCCCACCGCGTGCCCTACACACCGTGTCCATGTATAGTACTATTGGTATAGACTCGGTTCTTTAACCACTCGCTCAGTGTTCCTAAAGAGTTTAGCCTAAGGCGGGATCAGCGCCTGTTGACCGGTGTTGGTGCACTTGATGTTATAGTACCTTCCGGTCACAGCGGTGACCGGTACCTCTTCGCAAAGGGTCAGATGAATCAGCGGTCTGCCTCCTGGGTCTCAATATCCAGCCGTCTGGTCCCAAACGACTCTCCAGCAGAACCTGCTCCGCACGCTTGTCCCTTTGTCCCTAGCTGTCTACACAGTAAGGGTGATGCTCGCAACCACTATGGGCGTCCCTGCAGCACAGCAACCTTCGGTGACTTCAGGGAACACTCCTAGGGGCCTACGGGGAAGCCTGATCTATGCAGGTGGGTCACTGATCCCCTGCACCCACACTACCTCTCCCTTCACCTCCCGGATCCCCTCTGACTAACTCAACCTAAACCTGCAGCAACTGCACTGCACTCAACCGGTACCTGCAGCAACCGTGCTGCACACACACACTGCTCACAGCACTGCCAGCCATGACACTGACAAGACTGCACACTCACACCTAAGGGCAGGGTCCCTAACCTAGGGGCCGTCCCTCAGTACCTACCCACTACCCTGGTGGGGATTGGGGCCTGCCTGGGATCTGGGGAACTACCTTACCTGGTGTAGGAGCTACTTGCTCCCTACACCCTTCCTTCCCCTTCCTGCTCCCAGCTCCAACTGACAAACATGGTCCCCGCAACATTGTAGCCTTCCTCCACAGGAGAAGCTGCAAAACCCTATTTGCTGGCTGGCTGCACGTGATGTGGGTGAATGGGCAATCCCCAGAGGCTGCTGGGAATTGTAGTCCACTCAGGACCTCTGTAGCATTGGGACCGCGTGCGCTATCTTTACTGCGCACGCGCGATCCTGTAATGGCTACCGCGGTGGTAAGGGGCTAGGGGGAAGCCTGCTATACAATACTGCACTATTGTTTTCTTTTTCGTTTTATGTATTGGGAGTCCCTTTTACATTCTGAATACTTATTGAAGATGCCGTCGGCCTAAAGTTGGTTAATATAACTCAATTACCCAATTATCACCCACATCAGTGAGTGAGATACCTTACCCAAATCTTTAATTAGAAGTAATATAAAACAGTGCTGCACTATATTATTTAGCTGTTTTCCATTCCACATACTCCCTTGGGACTCTTTGCGCTCTGGCTCCGGTTCTTCTCTGTATTTGTCAAGACGACTGGAAAAGAGTCTTGTTTCTACGGAGCTGCACTACTCGCAAGGATTGTATTTTTACTATTTTTCACTTTTTAGCCCGGATAATATTAATTAATTTCACTTCACCATTCTCAGGCTCAGGTTCTCGGGCTCACGACGAACATCCCTGGCACCCAGGGCAGAAGTTTACACCTGGGGCCCATGTTGTTACGCGTGTGGGGTACCTGAGACATTGTTGCGTTTAGGGACTACTGTAAGCTGTTGAGTTTAGTGTGCCCATCATGGAAAGGGCCCCAAGTGTCTGGCCGATCCCAGAAGTTGCATCCGACTTTCGGTTGGTTCCAACTTCCGGGTTTAGCTGCCCACGCCCCCTGATGGCGACCCTGCCTGTCCTTATCAGAGAGCCAATAATGATAAAAGAATAGGGAGAGAGAGAGCTGTACAAGCACTTGCTGAACACATAGTGACATCAGACAAAAGGGAGCAGACAGAGGAAATCAACCCCCTCTCAAGTCACAGTTTACCATTTATCCCTGTAATAATGTGTGTCCAGCATTAATTCACTTTAATCCTAAGAGTGATTGCCCCTTTAAAAAACCAAAACACACATTTCACATTCCATATTCGTGGGGGTGCATTGTCACCACCACCGACGCCGCCACTGAACGAGGTGTACTCCAGCCAATCATCCCACGTGGGGTCCGTGAGAAGAGCTGATGTGAAGTGGATCAAGCACAGATTCTCTCCACTGAATATGCAGGCGTCCATTATGTGAGTAAGATTCTTCATAGCTAGAGATAGGGACTGAATGTGAAAACACGCTACGCAATCAAGTGTGTCCATTATCTGTTATTCCAGATGCTGTGAAAATTCACACCAAAAAGACATCTTCCCATCTAAAACATCTTCACCAAGCCCATCTTCCATCTAAAAGATCAGAGACTGCCTTTAAGATCATGGTATCTTGGACTTATTAGCGCTAGGAACTTTATTTTGTATGTATATATGTTTGTTACCAGATTTGGAATAGTCTGTAGTATATTGTACCTGTAGTCGCTCATTCACTTATCATCACATTGATATCACTATTTATTTGCACTTAATTAATTGAATTTGCACTTAATTGAATTTCACTAGCACTGTAGGTCAGCGCTTTTTAGAGGGTCATTTCTATTTGTTTGCCTATTTTTTTGTTCCTTAACTCCTCAGCAGCAGACCACAGTTCAAATGGCACTTTTCACTAATAGAGCACTGAGAGGACAGACCCTAGCCGGTTTTTTCAATGACACCAATGACCTTATGGAGACAGATAAGGAAAGTTTGGAAACTCAGTTTTCTAAACTAGAAAAACTACTAACGCAAGAGATGAGGCAGGTCTGGGAATCCTATACTCTCAAACAGTATTTGGAGAATAAAAGGATTCCCAGAGGACTTAGAGTCCAAAAACCACCTACATCTGATTATGACAATGAGGAATTCCTTAAAGAATGGAATTGTATACTGGACACTTGCTCAGTCAATCTCATGTTACACCTTATATAACATAGGGCGGCTACACTGGAGGCTTTGGATGGGCAAATTAATTCAATTAAAGAACAATTGGAGCCCTTCGCAGAGCTTCCAGAATATAAAAGCTTAGAAGAAAAAACATCTTTAAGAATTGATAAGGTTGAGAAAGAGGTGAAATTGACTAAGCATAAAAAAATTATGAGAGACAAAAAGGATTATGATGACAACAGACAGAGAAATTGGAAAGTGGAAAAAATTGTGACAATAGAAGAAGGGGGTGGATATGAGCCAACTCAGCCATCCCATACTCCCAGAGATAGGATAGACTCCACCAGAAGTGATAAGTCAGAGGATATAACACTAGAAAGGAAAGGAGAACAACAAAAGAAAGATAACAAACCTATTTCTAACCCTGGGAAAGGTAAAAAGAAATTTAAAAAACAGGACCAGGGAAACCCAAGAGAGCATAGGAATTACCCAGAGGAGCCACGGTCCGTGGGGTTTAATTTTAGGGAGAGGTCCCCAATAGATAGAGCACATGGGGGTCATCATTATCGTGAAAAATCACCTAGTGAGAGAACCCATAGAGGCCAATATGGGACCAATAACTCAAATCAAAATTCTTTTTTAGAACAGCGCCAGGGCCGAGCACCGATGCAGGAACCATGGAGGGGCACAAGGGCCCCAATGGACAGACAGGAGCCAGTAAGGGTAGAAAAGAAAAGGCCGAGATTGGAAGAGTTCGAGGGAAAAGAGGAGGTACAAGGAAGAGAAAGGGAAAAAAGAAGGCTAGACCAAGGGAGAGACTGGTAAAGAGCAATGTGTTCAATATCAGTAATACAGATCTTAAACCAGTAGAGTTAGATGTGTTATCTCGGGGTTTAAATTTTGCCCCAGTATGTGGACCTAACATGTTTAATATCTTTGTGGATGTCCATAAGTATATGAGGAAGATCTCTCTAAAGAAATATTATCTTAAAGATGCAGTGAGTAGATCTGTAACAGTGCCTAATGCAAATCCAGTGGTCTTGAAACCTCCACTTACACCATTCAAAAAGCCGTCCACCTTCTACCCCAAAGGTATGAAGGGTAATTTTGTGGACACTATCGCTGAAATGGTGATCTCTGACCTTGAAGTAGCTAGCACTGACTTCAAATGCCACAAACAAAATCTAAGTAAAGAAGAAAAAGCGGCAATAAAATCCCTTGAGTCAAATACCCAGATAGTAATAAAAGCAGCAGACAAAGGGGGAGGAGTGGTAGTCATGGATTCCACGTATTATAGGGAAGAGTCACTCAGAATCTTGGGGGACAGTGCCACCTATTTAGCATTGGAGTCCAATCCGACCAACCCTTTTAAAGAAGAAATGGCGGCTCTTTTGGATCAGGGTCTTCGGGATGGGATTATTAGCAATAGGGAAATGGAATTCATTAATATTGAACAACCTAGAATCCCAACATTTTACTTCATCCCGAAGATCCATAAGAGCCTCACCAGACCTCCCGGCCGCCCGATAATATCTGGGATTCGCTCCCTCACCTCCAATCTCTCCCAATTCCTAGATCATCTACTTCAGAAATATGTGGTGCAGGTTCCATCATACCTTCGAGACACATCACAGGTACTCAATCATGTACAGGAATTAACCTGGGGAGAAGACCACTGTTGGGTTACCTGTGATGTGGTCTCGTTGTATACCATTATTGACCACCAGATGGGACTGGATGCAATTGAAAGAGTTTTACAAAGGGATGTTGGAGTAGATGACAAGTTAAGGCAGTTTATTCTGGACGGGATCAGATTCATTTTGACTCATAATTTCTTTAGTCATGATCATAGATTTTTCCTCCAGACATGCGGCACCGCGATGGGCACCAGGTTTGCACCTAGTTATGCTAACTTGTTTATGTCCATTTGGGAGGAGGACTTTATCTGGTCCTCCAACCCATTTGGTGCAAACCTGGTGCTCTGGAAGAGATATATCGATGATGTGCTGTGTGTCTGGAGGGGGTCATTGGATGAACTTGAGAAATTCAAGGTGCACCTTAACACCAACATGCGAAATCTGAGATTCACGTTCTGTCAAAATAAGACTTCCATCAACTTCCTTGACCTTTCCCTATATGTTGCGAATGGCACTATCCACACCAAAACTTTCCACAAGGAAGTAGATGCTAATACGTATCTATTAGCATCAAGTCACCATCACCCCAATTGGTTGCGTAACATTCCTAAAGGTCAGGCACTTAGAATAAAGAGGAATTGCTCAGAAAATTCTGTATATCAACATCAAGTCAAAGAATTGAAAACTAGGTTTTTAGAGCGAGAATATAAAAAAAAGGAAGTAGATCTGGCTATTTCAGAGGTCAATAAGATTGAAAGAGCATCCTTGCTTTGTGGTAAAAAACAGGCAGCCGAAACGAAACAGACCAAGTTTCCATTTTTTATCACTCAGTATAGTGGTATAGCTCCAATCATATCTAAGACACTGAACAAACACTGGAGTATTCTCCAAAGAGATCCGATATTAAAGAGCATTCTTCCCAAAAAACCCACAATTGTTTACAGAAGGGCAAGAAATTTAAAAACCTCCCTATCCCCTAGCTGTCCGATAGATGGTCTGAGAGATCGCCATGTCGCGTGGCTGAATGATCTCAAAGGCTACTACACATGCATGAACTGTATTGGGTGCAAACACAGCAGAAAAACAAAAAAGTTCAAATCAAATGTGACAGGGAAAAGTTTTGATATAAAAACCTTTATCAACTGCAAGACAGATTTCTGCGTCTATTTACTGGAATGCCCGTGCGGCCTGCAATATGTGGGCCGCACAGGGAGACCCCTCAAAAGACGGTTCGCAGAACATGTTTACAATATAAGGAGGGGCCTCGAGACGCACAGCGTCTCAAATCATTTCAGACTGCACCATGGCCAAAACCCTGAAGGCCTAGTTTGTGTAGGGATTGACAATCCAAAAAAGAGCTGGCAGGGGGGGGACAGGCTCAATATGGTTTCCAAACGGGAAAGCTATTGGATATATACACTCAAAACCCTGTCCCCCCTGGGACTTAATATTGAGTTTGACCTTGCAGCTTTTTTAAAGGACAACTAGCATTCCCTACCAGTTTATAATTCCAAGTCATTTGTATTTTATTGTAATGCTCTCCATTGTATGGATCCTTCCAAGTTTGTTACTATATATTTTTCCACAGTTATTCATTCCACTGTCAGTTTTATATTCATGTCATATGTATCAGGTGTATTTCACCATCTATATGAATCACATTGTAATTATCATGTATTTTTATTGTTTTAATAATACTCCTCTTTTTACATTATCCTATATGCAGCAGTATGGGTGATCATGTCATGGGGTTAACCCCGTTCACGTTTGCAATATAAATGCTGATCCTCCATGCCATATCCAATTACATGTCCCGCCCCCAGTAGGAGGTTCACTCAATTTGGGTTCTGCTACATAAGGGATACATTGACTAGGCTCCTACATCCCCTGACGAAGTGACCACGTGTCACGAAACGCGTAGGGAGGAGGA
Source organism: Ascaphus truei (assembly GCF_040206685.1). NCBI lineage: Eukaryota > Metazoa > Chordata > Amphibia > Anura > Ascaphidae > Ascaphus > Ascaphus truei. The sequence continues at coordinate 29,235,722 of NC_134485.1, read as the reverse complement.
GCCTAGCCTTGTGAGCCGTCCCAGCACTCGTACTCCACACGCGAAGAGAGTTCCCTGCATCACTGACGTCACACGCGCAGTCGACAGCGGGTCTGTGTGCAGTGATCCTCTCTGTCGCGCAACGAGGAGATTTCAAGTTGCGGACGGCATTGTGTATGTCTCTACACACTCATGGAGCATGTGAGTGTGGTTTTTACTGTTTTTAACCTATATTAAAGCGTTTATTCGTATTACACTATATTGTATCTATCCCTTATTCCATATTCGTGGGGGTGCATTGTCACCACCACCGACGCCGCCACTGAACGAGGTGTACTCCAGCCAATCATCCCACGTGGGGTCCGTGAGAAGAGCTGATGTGAAGTGGATCAAGCACAGATTCTCTCCACTGAATATGCAGGCGTCCATTATGTGAGTAAGATTCTTCATAGCTAGAGATAGGGACTGAATGTGAAAACACGCTACGCAATCAAGTGTGTCCATTATCTGTTATTCCAGATGCTGTGAAAATTCACACCAAAAAGACATCTTCCCATCTAAAACATCTTCACCAAGCCCATCTTCCATCTAAAAGATCAGAGACTGCCTTTAAGATCATGGTATCTTGGACTTATTAGCGCTAGGAACTTTATTTTGTATGTATACCTGAGACATTGTTGCGTTTAGGGACTACTGTAAGCTGTTGAGTTTAGTGTGCCCATCATGGAAAGGGCCCCAAGTGTCTGGCCGATCCCAGAAGTTGCATCCGACTTTCGGTTGGTTCCAACTTCCGGGTTTAGCTGCCCACGCCCCCTGATGGCGACCCTGCCTGTCCTTATCAGAGAGCCAATAATGATAAAAGAATAGGGAGAGAGAGAGCTGTACAAGCACTTGCTGAACACATAGTGACATCAGACAAAAGGGAGCAGACAGAGGAAATCAACCCCCTCTCAAGTCACAGCTTACCATTTATCCCTGTAATAATGTGTGTCCAGCATTAATTCACTTTAATCCTAAGAGTGATTGCCCCTTTAAAAAACCAAAACACACATTTCACATTCCCATGCTTAATGTAATAAATCACTGTTGCCCAGTTGTATTTGGGTGCCTTCGTGGATAGAAGGAAAGCATTAATCTCTGACAGCCTGTACAAGCAGAATAAGTGTATGGGTTGTGAGGGTAAACAGCTGTCAATTCCTAATGTCACTAAAGATTTGGCTGAACTCTTCCAAACCCCAGGTTTTGAAACTGTCAGATAGCTAGGGGACAGTGACCGAGGGCACGCCCCTCTAGAGATCATGAAAACCATTAGGCTAATGCCCCGGTATCTCCGCTGCAACGCGCGCACGCGAGATTGGCGGCGCGTGCAGCCGATTACCTGGTCTGCAGCTCACTGCAGGAAGAGAGACCGGGGGGGGGGGGGGGGGGCGTGGCGGGGGGGGGGGGGGGCGCGGCCATGACGTCACCCGGCAGGTTTGCCCTCATTGGCTGAACCGCTGGGGGGTGTGCCGTATCGCTCGACGCGAGTCATGCTCTCAATTCTATTGAGAGCAGGAGCAGCTCTCGCCCCAGCGCTGCGGCCCCTCCTCGCAGCGGGCCTGGCGCCATTGAGGGGAGGGCTCTCGTCCGTGCAGCGTCCGCCACAGCGGACGCTGTAGTAGGCAGCGGGGTCAAGGCCTTATACTGAGTTTGAAGCAGGGGAACATGCTTCAAACCAGAATTGTCAGCTCCTTGTGACCCTGGACAAGTTACTTTATCTCCCTGTGCCTCAGGCACCAAAAACATCGATTGTAAACTCATCGGGGCAGGGACTGTGCCTGTAACAATCCTATGTACAACACTGCGCGCCGTTCACTATATCGTAATTGTGAAGCACTTTGAGTCCCATTGGGAGAAAAGCGTTACCTGAAATAAAGTTGTGTGTTATATGGGTGTAAAAAAATTATGGACAGTGGGGGCTATACAGAAAAAAGAGGGTCTGGGTTTACTGGTCATCCATTTTGTCTCTTCTGGGTTGTGCCTGTGGCTTTACGCCCAGAATTATAGCGATACAATTTATCTGTACCCTGACGCACCTTTGTTATTGTTCCATTCCTGTATGTAAGAATGTATGAGTGGGCAAGGTTTGCTCTGAGACTATTTCAGAATATCATGTGCTTCCTGGAGAGATTAAAACGTAACTTTGGTAAAAAGAAATATATGGGAGGGAGGTATTTTATGCTAACCAAGCTCAAATAAAACATATGTAGAGTTTTTAGATTGCAATAGGGCAGTGCCGCCTTATTCCTGTAACCAGGGCTATAAATACTGGGGTTGGTACTACCCGGCCCCAGATCAGCCTGAAGCCGCTTGCTAATGTGTCATCACCTTGTTCACTCGCAATAATAATAATAATAGCATGTTCTGGTAGAGCGCTGCTAGTTTTACACAACGCTTTACAGAGACATTTTGCAGGCCCCTGCCCCGTGGAGCTTACAATCTATGTTTTTGGTGCCCGAGGCACAGGGAGATGAAGTGACTTGTCCATGGTCACAAGGAGCCGACACCGGGAATTGAACCAGGCTCCCCTCTTAAAACTCTGTGCCAGTCAGTGTCTTTACTCACTGAGCCACTCCATAAAGATTCCTTGATACTCACCGAACCCGTCTGCAGTTCTTGGTGCCCGCGAGAAGACTGCGGTCACATCGGATTCTAGCAGAGATCAAACAGGAGTTAGATATGAAGATAGACACAAAGAAATTGATGTCAGAAGACCTGGCCTATCTAGTCTCAATTTCCCTAACTGCTGTAAAATCTCAGACCCTATTTGATCATTGGCTTTCTTTTATATTCATGCAAAGCGCATTCCCTGGCTATGAACGCTGTCACATCAGATTAGTGACTAAAGTAAATGCTCAGTCTCTCAGTCATATAGCTGGTGTGTGGGTAAGTGCTGGCTGGGCGTGGATAGAAATAAGTACAGTACCAGGAACTTTTATAAAAGAAAAGGTGTGTATTGAACAACCATCCAAAACCAGTTCACATAGACATTCCCGATACAATACACGGGGCAAAGTATAAAAGCTTGTGGGAAATCATCCTCCTGAGAGACTGAGCAACTATGGTTTTGGACTAATCTTATGTGACACCATTCATAGTTGGGGAATGGGGGTTACTTTTGGCGCCTAATATGGAACTGGGTATTGAAAGGTTTTTTGGGGGGGGGGGGTTATTTTTGCTCGTTTTTGAACTTTTGGAGCGAAGAAAGTAAATTGTGATTTTCCGCTGGGTTTTGTATGTCTTTTCCGCTATGAAAACAATTTTTTGCTGTGTTCACAAGTTTTCCAGCTAGGAGAACTAATTTTTGCAAAATTTCCCGCCAGTTGAACCATTTTTGTACGATTCATGATTTAAAGACTAAACACAAACTAGTGTTCCAGCTCTCACTGACTATTACAAAAATGTCAAACAGGGAATATGCAAATAGACAGGAACACCTCATGGAGGGGAAGGACGCGATGCACCGCTGTGCGAACAAAGTGAAGGCTGGTCACGTGACTAGAAAAAACTTTATTGCAAAAAGTGTAGAGCTAGCAAATCCTTTGACGCGTTTCAGCCCATTGGCCTTTGTCAAGAACAAGAACGAGAACACATGCGGGTAAGTGTCTGACCAAACCACACCCTGCCTTGTGCCCTGATTTGGACTTTGTGTCTCAACCCAAGGTTGCCCTGAAGGTTAATTGTCCCGCGATGCCAGATTTGATGAGTGTGGCATACACTAACTTCAAAAGATAAGGTTGCGGTAATGAAAGAATATTCCTGATGATATATCTTCTGCATTGGGCAGCAAGATTTCTAGAGTTGTGGACACCCCACATATGCTGTCCAGGAGCAACTGTGAACCACCCCCACAATATCGCGGGAAAGCTGGACACAATGGAGTGATCAGAAAGGTGAGAATTAGCCTGGATGCTCGTGCCAGAGGGGATGGGAAAAGAGTCCTGAGGAACGATCGGGAGAAAATAGTTCGGCTGAAGTACCGATTGGGGCGGCTCAAATGGTACCAGATGACGGCTCAGCATTTTCTTCACTGGTGGAGCCCCGCAGTGGTTTCCACAGAGGAGCTAATGACAACGGTGCAGAGAATACAGAGCCAGAGTCTGCTGAAGCAGGTACTGTCAGGCTGTTGTATTTTGAGAAGAGTCGAGTGGTGGATGCCATCACCACCCTTGCCCTTTCTGGTCTGGGAGGGAAGAATACTGTAAGGTGCAGGGTATGGTTGTGCTTTGGTAGGAGGGCCATTAACTCATTTGGAGGGGGAGGAGGCCTACCAGAATTACTTGGACTATTGATGATGGCAGAATGACCAGGTAGACAAGCTAGTGCGAATCTGGCATATAGGATGCAGTGTCTACAATGATAAGGTGGAATATATGGACAATGATCGGTCTAAGAAAGTCCATTTCATAGAAGTATCCAATGGAGGTTTGGGGGTTAGTCAAGAGGCCTGAACTAGCCCATTACTGTTGAAGAAAGCCCTTCTGATCATAGAGATCAGCAATTATACTGCTGCTCTTGTTATTATATTGTTTTGCACTTTGAGATGTATCATATTTTCATCATGTAAATGTGTTATTGTAATGAATCCGCTCCTGGGTTTGGCTGGAACTCATCCTTACAGAGCTATAGAGTTTCCAGACAAACCCTCCCTGATCCTGCAATCACTGCAGTCTGCATGCCTCCTGTGCAGCTCTGCCCCAATTCGCTAGCTATATTATTTAGAGTCAGCCCTTCCCGCAGGAAGTTGCTGAGCATAATTCTGAATTACTTTCTAGTATTCTGTGCTTGCCACAAACTCCTCTACTTGGCCGTCTTGGCGTTTCTGTGCTGAAGCCCCTGTGCTAAAGCTTCCTGTTTCCTGGAGCCTCCTCCGTCCAGAGGCGGTTCCTGTGCTGAAGCGCTTGTGCTAAAGCTTCCATAAAGACTTCGCCTTCATTACGTTGCTGCATCTTCGCTGAAGTGTCTATGCTGAAGCCCCCCAGTTCCTGAGGACCTCCTGTGCTGAATCCCCTGCTATGGATCCCCTGCACTTTAGGAGTCCTGTCCTAGAGACCTTCCCTTGCGCTGAAGCGCCTACGCTGAAGCTTTTAACTGATGCCTGCCCGATGCCGACCTCATCTTGTGACCTCAACCTATGCTCCTGTGCCACCTGCCATGACCCCAGCCTGGATATCATTTCATCCCTGAAGAAGTAACTGTTGGTTACGAAACGCGTTGGAGTGTGTTTCAGCTCATTTTTACTATATTTTATAGTTTTATTTTTATCTTTCCCTCCTTGTCCCTTGTGTCAGTCATCTCTGCCTCATCCACTCTGTGCCTCCCCGGTTACCATCCGGCACTTTGCGATAACACTGCGGTCACCATAGACTTTGCATTGAGCCCAGCACTGTGAGAGAAACTAGTGACGTCACTAGCGAGTGTCCCGTGAGACGAACCAGCGTGTTACCGGCGTGGAGCTGTGGAAAGTGAGTAGCAGAGGAGACTCCATCTCTGCCCCATCCACTGTGTGTCTCCCCGGTTGCCATCCGGCACTGTGCGCTAATACTACGGACTCTCTAGACATTGCGGTGAGCCCTGCACTGTGAAAGAAACAAGTGACGTCATCATCGGGCGTCCCGTGAGGCGCAGCAGCGTGTTACCGGCGTGGAGCAGTGGAAAGGCAGTAGCAGAGGAGACTGTACTGGGACGGGTATGTACATCTACACTGTGGACTTAATTTCTCAGTATCCAGGAATAGCGCGTGTGCCCTTCACGTACCAATAGGACCCCTACCCTCCACCTACCTGGTCAGATGATCGTGGGTTTTCGGCTCCTCTTCTATAAGTGGATAAAGTCTGACGAGTCCAGCTGTTCCCCTGTGTGGTAACCCCACTTACCTATTGCTTGTTTTAATATTTATTAATGCACTCAGAACTTATTATCCTTTAGTATAATTAACTCTATAAACTGTAATTCACGTTGTGCGTTGTGCGCCTTGTCTTTTTTCTGTTCATCTAGTCTTAGGGGTGTTGAGCCACCCCCAAAAAAGGCTGCAGACGCACTGCATGTGTAATTACACCTACAAGGTTATCACTAGTGTTAAATACACCTTCCATTTACAATTGTGTACTCTATTATATCACATTATCACAGTATTAGCTGCGCACTGTTATTTTTTGTATTTGGATATCATTAACCCTGCCTTCTCCAACCCTGACCCGGCTACCGACGACTATGGACTACGCAACCAGGACCCGGCTTCGTGGTCTAAGGTCTGTGTTTTCTGATCCCCACCTCAGCCCCGCGGTCCTGTCCAGGTTTGTGGCGAGCATGACTGTTACAGATGGTTATGTGCCAGACCTTCACCCGACCATCCGTGTCTTTTATCCGGTAGACAGGGAGGCCCGGCATCTGTGATTCGACCTCATAGACACCGTCATGCCAACAGTTAGCGAGTTTGTGCTTCCCGGGAATCCCTAGGTTGCGGAGATGCATGGCATCTCCAGGACGGATTTTCCGGTGTCTGACCTTAAGGTCATAAAACCTCTTGTTATTGGCTTTGAGTTTAGCCGTGGACTTCTCTGCTTGCTGCTAGACCTGCTGCAGGTTTTCCTGAAGCATTGCACGTATTTGATGCGCGTGGCGTTGTGTATCCCATCGGTTGATACTCATAACCATACATCTACTGGCAGCCTCTCTTCTCTCCCAAACATAAGGAAGTATGGAGAGAATCCCGTTGACTCATGTCGGATACAGTTATACGCATGTACCAGTATCTCCACATGTCGGCTCCACTCCATCTTCTGAGTGCCTTTCAACATGCCGAGCATGTCCAGCAATGTCTTGGCTCAGGAGGGTCATCATAGGAAGTGGTTTCGTCCGATGGGGCAGGGGCTTCGGCAGTGTAAACCCCGCAAATCATTGCGTTAGGGTGGGAATTCTTAATTGGAGGGGTTTTTTTGTTCTTCCTTGGGGCATTCATAGTCGAAGTGCCCCTTCTACCACAGCGTTAACAGATAAGGTCCCTGAGAGCGGTGCAGCCTTTATAGGTAGGAGCGGATGTTCCCTTGGGTTCACCCTTGGGAGGCCCTTTGGCCTTCTTAGGGTCATGGAAGTGCAGCTGGACTTCATGCTTCCTGACATGCCGCATTAAGTCTAGGTAGTTGGGAGGCACTGTGGTGGCTTCAGCAGCTCACATCACCAGGGCTATTGGGTGGGAAGGTAGTGATCCCTTCAATAATTGCTTGAACCGGTACCGGTCTATTTCTGTCGCCGAAATGATTCCTTTGGCAAGGAGCGTCCCCAAGTATAGCTGGAGCCTGCGGACAAAGGCGTACAATTCCTCCTCCTTCTGGCGGAGAGCCTTGAACTGGGCCATGAGCTCATCCTCGTCATCTTCGCTCTTGTAGGACTGGGTCAGCAGTTCCACTAACTCTCGAGCAGAGACTTCTCCTTCTGTGTCCTGATGCGTTCTAACCAATTGAGCAGCCGGGGGTCGGAGAAACTCAACCAGCCTCTGTCTTTTAACGGCTTCCAAACACGGCCACTACCCTCCAAGTCTCAAACCCTTCTTCTCCTAAAGGCGTTGGCACTATCCTGGAGAAGGCCTTGAGCTTTCGGTAATTCTGAGCCTGAGAGGACATTGTTAGAGCGTCAACAAGTTGGGGTAGAGTTACACCCAAGTCGGAGCCACCCGGTGATAGGTGACTGTGATAGTCCTTCCTCGGGGTGGAAGTAGATGGTGGTTGTGGAGTTTCGGTTCTGGGGGGTATCTCTAGTGAGGCACTGGAAGTAAATGCCACCCGGGGTATGGGTGAACTTACTACTGACGTATTGCTCCTCCACGGAGTGTAAGAGGTATTCAAGCGCTCGGCCCGGTAGGGTACCCAGCGACGGGTCCGGGAGTAGAGGTCAAGGGTGGGGTGGCCAGATCTGGGTATATCACAGGGCAGCCCGTGGCTGGAGCGTCTGGTAAATACAGAGTCTTTGGAGCCCCTTCTTCACAAGGTTCATGGTTGGCAACCACTACAAATATGGTCCGCCGGTGCATAGTGTCATACTTGCTCCCTACAACCCGTGCTTCGGCTGGACCAGGGAGTTAGCAGAGGTATTGTCAAAGTTCGTGTGCGGGGGTAGTGCTGGGAATATCTCACTGCGAGCACATGGCGGGGGCTCACGTCTAGTCCCAACGCCCTGTCGCGGAACTCTTGTTTAGATGGTACAAACATGGCATTCAGTTGTCAGTAATTGAACTGCTGCATAGGGCACCCCATGTCTGAGAATCTCAGCAGTGCGTCCAAATTTAATGCACTTTCCCCTACCCCCTTGGAGAATGTGTGGCTACAGTGTGTGTGGTGCAATACTTGTGGCTCATAGGAGGTGTGAGCCTCCGCTGCAGGGAGCCTGGGGTGTAACCTGGTACAGTGTTCTTCAGCGCCTCCACCTGAAACGGATTCTACTGTGTCAAATTATCCGTTACAGGACCTATATACATATACTATACAATAACCACACACACTGAGTAAAACATAAAATAACAGCTTTACTACGGAACTATATTATGGCTACTGGTTACAGCCTGCTTGTCTCGGTAACTTATGACAGGTTATAATATACACCAAATAACTGGGTTGAACTGAACACGACTTAGATATGATAAAATGAATTTATTCCTTAAACAGGTGAACACAGCAGATAGTACAAATAACAGACAAGAAGGTAACACTTACTTAGGGAGTTGGAATGAAGAAGTAATCAGCAAACACAATTAGCAATTCCTCAGCAATCAGGCATCAATGGTTGGTATAAAAGACAATCAATATAGGGCTGACATCAGTTTATATATATTTTCAGCCCTATCCTTACTATTGAGTGCAGGCTATTGGAGAACAATTACCTGCACCCAATCTCTAACGTGGGAACATTAATAACCCCTGCCCCCCAGCTAGATGGCACATGCGTACTGGGGCCCTGGGGTTCTCATTTCTGTAGCCCCACACCCAAGTCAGGGGTACCGGCCAGTCTACCAGATGGGGTATCTGGTCAGGATATTCTTTGTTTGTAGGTGTGAGTTATAGCACTTAAAAACCACTCAAGCCTTGCACTTCTCCGCCCTAATGTATACGCTAAGGAGGCTGAGCCTTTGATCAGGGGGTCTGTTTTCAGACAATAGGTTGCCCCTCTGATCATTTACATTCCACAGATGGCAAGAATCTTTGCGGGCTTTTATCCCCGCTTTGAAACACAGTACAGTTTTTAATATCAAGGCATATTAAAATAATCCGTTCTGTTGGGCCGAGCGGGTCGAAACGGGCCAGTCTTTCCTAACGTAACTGACTCTCCATTGTGGCCAAGTTTCAGCCCGCTGCGACCTTCCAGACCGGAGATACACAAAAACATTTTAAAACTTTTATTTCTTTAACACAGGATTCTCCGTTTTAAAATGAATCTCTGCTTTTCACTCTTTTCCCATTGACATCAACGGGCTCCGCCGCCATTGGCTTTTAATGGAGCAACTCCGCTGTTGAAGTCAATGGGTTCCGTCGCCATAGGCTTTCAATGGGGCAACTCCGCCATTGTAGTCTATGGGAAAACCCACCAATCTTTACAGTTGCCCACACTCCGGCTGGTTGGTTGGAGAGGGTTGGAAATGGCCACGCATTCATACCGGAACAGTGGCTGCATGCGACCCCAATCCCAGCCTTCTGGTCCTCCCAGAACCGGAGATATGGGCTTACACTTTTAGGTTTTTGGACTTAGCCGTTTTCTCGCGCTGTTCTTTCCTCCGCCATTGGAGTCAATGGTGCGACCCGCTTGGCTAGCGCAACCCTTTCTGGGGGTCCTGGATTCCTGGACCCGGTGTTGGTCAAGTGTGGGGAGGCTTAGGGGCTAGGGGCAAAAAGAATTTTATTCGTGGGTGCCCTAGAACCTAAGAATCCCACGCCACTTGTCGTTGACCTTGAACTAATAGTGATACAAGCTCTTTTTCAGACAAAGTATCCGCTTCTGCGGTTTTGCGGTTTTGCGGTTTGGACGGCTGCCAACTCGTTCCTGGAGGTCGGCGTCTAGGAATCCCCATTGAAGTCAATGGGCCCATTGACTTACAATGGGAAACCGACGCTCCTCCTCTCGGACGCCACCTGCTGGTCTTCGAGGGAAACAGGCCAAAACCGCCATATCTGCCTTTGAAATTAATGGAGCTGCAATGGCGACCTATGGGACACTGCAAAATGGAGCCTGAAAAGGCGGGAACATGGAACAAAGGGCTATAATCGCTCTCAAACTATTAACCCTTCTCCTCCCGGATGGATCCCAGTGTGTGTGTGGTGCAGACACTGACATGATGACAATACATTATCACAGGGGGATTATACATTTGTATGTTGCAGCAAGGTAAAACCACACTTCTGGACCGCAGTCCAGTTAACCCCTTGCCTCCCTGGTGAGGTCAGGGGATGGCCATATGGGGTGCAACCCCTTTAATACCGGGCCAATCCCCCTCTCCCTCTACACCTCCCCTTCTTAATGGGTGACCTGTGGCCCACTGGCCCTCATGGGGAGTGGGTCACTGGTGGCACCATTAAATAACTCTCAGAGGGATAGTCCTGACGAGAAAGTCCATCAGCATTGCTGTTTTCACTACCCTTCTTGTGTTGGATAGTGAACTCGAATTCTTGCAGGGACAAGCTCCACCTTAGTAACTTTGCATTCTCCCCTGATGCCCTCTGCAGCCAACTCAGGGGGTTGTGGTCGGTGATGACCGTGAAAGCCCGCCCATACACATAAGGTTGGAGCTTTCTGAGTGCCCACACAATGGCCAAGCATTCTTTCTCAATGGTGGCATATGCCACCTCCCTGGGGAGCAGTTTATGGCTGAGGTACACCACGGGGTGCTCTCTGCCATCCTCCCCCACCTGGCTCAACACAGCCCCAATACCAAAGTCAGAGGCATCAGTTTGTATGAGAAAATGTTTGGTGTAGTCCGAGCCAGCCAGTATGGGGGGCCCAGCAAGAGCAGTTTTCAATGCCTGAAACGCAGTTTCACCGGCAGGAGTCCAGAAAATAAGCACAGGCAGTTGCTTCCTAGTCAGATCAGTCAGGGGTTTGGCCACGGCGCTGTACTGTGGGACAAACTTCCTATAGTACCCTGTGGTGCCCAGAAATGCCATGACTTGTTTCTTGGTTTTTGGAACAGGCCACTGAACTACGGCTTCTACCTTGGCTGGCTCTGGTTTGAGGTGCCCTCCACCCACCCTGTGCCCTAAGTACAGGACCTCTGCCATCCCTACCATACACTTGGTAGGCTTCAAGGTAAGCCCAGCTTCCCTAATCCTAGCTAACACCGCAGCTACATGTCATAAGTGGGATTCCCAGGAGTTAATAAAGACAGCAATGTCATCTAGGTAAGCCCTGGCATAGCTCTGCATCCCCTCCAGTAAATGGTTGCCGAGGCGTTGGAAGGTAGCCGGGGCATTCTTCATCCCAAATGGTATCACTAAGAATTCATAGAGGCCACTTGGGGTGATGAATGCTGACTTCTCCCTAGCCTCCAGGGTCAGTGGGATTTGCCAATAACCTTTACTCAAATCCATGGTGGTCAGATACTTTGCCCCAGCGAGTTCATCCAGCAACTCATCCATGCGGGGCATGGGATAGGCATCTGAAACCGTCCCAGCGTTGAGCAAGCGGCAGTCCACACAAAACCGGGTGGTCTTGTCCTTCTTAGGAACTAGGACTACCTGACTTGCCCAAGGGCTCTGGGACGGGGTAATTACCCCTAGGGTCAGCATCTCCTCTATCTCCCTCTCTATACTGGTCTTGACCTCTGCTGACACTCTATAAGCGTGCTTATGCAGAGGCTGCAGGTCCCCTGTGAGCACTGGGTGTTTTGTGAGATGTGTGGTCCCTGGCATGTCAGTGAAGACAGCCCTATACTTTGCTAGCATGTTCCTGGCTTCTCCCGTTTGCCTAGCACTTAACTGCCCCCCTATCTCCACCTGTTCCAGTGTTTCCCTGTCTAGCCTCCCCTAGGAGATCAGGCAGAGCATTGCTCGCCGGATCCTCCAGCAGTGGGCTACAAATTGCCATCACTGCTCCCATACTCGGTGCTCTGTACTCCTTTAACATATTGATGTGATATGTCTTATGTCTCTCGGGCTCTACCTGTACAACATAGTTGTACTCATTCACCTTTCGGATGACCGGGTACGGTCCCGACCAGGCAGCCATCAGTTTGTTCTCCCGAGTGGGTTTGAGAACAAGTACCTGCTGTCCTGGGATGAATTCCCTGCTATGGGCATGCCGGTCATACCATTGCTTTTGCTTGGTCTGAGCGGCCCTGAGGTGGTCCTGGGCCACCCCCATGAGCATCTCTAACCGGTCTCGGAAATCTACTACATACTGGATCACTGAAGCATCAGTAGCAGTAGCCTCCCCTTCCCATCCCTCCCGGAATAGGTCCAGAAGTCCATGTACCCTGCGGCCATATAGTAGCTCGAAGGGGGAGAAGCCTGTAGATTCCTGCAGTACCTCTCGGTAGGCACACAGCAAGTGCTGTAAATGAATCTCCCAGTCTTTCCCCTCCGCCTCTATAAAGGTCCGAAGCATCTGCTTCAGGGTACCGTTAAATCTCTCACATAATCCGTTTGTCTTGGGATGGTAAGGGGTAGTGCGCCAGTGCTGTACACCGCATGCATCCCATAGACACTAACAGTTCACTCATGAACTGCGACCCTTAATCGGTTAGGATCTCACTAGGGAAACCAACCCTAGCAAAAATGTTCAGCAACGCTGCTGCTACTGTCTTGGCATCTATGGTGCCAAGCGCTACCGCCTCAGGGTACCGGGTGAGGATGTAGCGCTTACCTGACCTGCTAGGAATCATAAGGGGTCCTACCAGGTCCATCGCTACCTTCTGGAAGGGTTCCCCTATTACCGGTAGTGGGTTCAGGGGTGCCTTCACACAGTCGCCCGCCTTACCTACCCGCTGGCAGGCATCACAGGAGCGGCAGAAAGTGCCCACATCCCAGGATGCCCCCTGCCAGTAGTAACGCTGTAATAAACGGGCTCGCGTCCTGTTGACCCCCTGATGCCCCACTAACGGAATAGAGTGAGCTACCCGTAACAGTTGCTGTCGGTACCCCTGAGGCACTACTAGCTGTCGCTTACCTGTCAATCCCTCCTCTATCCCTGGGTTCCCCGCTTCTCTATACAGGAGTCCCCAATGCCATAGGCAGTGCTCAGTGTCCTCCCCTGCCTGAGACTTGGACGCCCGAAGTCTCATGCCGGCCAGGCTGGGGTCTGTCTTCACTGCCTCCCTAAACTGGGCTCCTAATTCTGGCCACCCCCCAGTCACATCTATGTCAGGGGAATGGGATGCGATGAGGGGAAACAGTAAGTCAGTCTGTGGTTGCAACTGATCCTGGCTTACCTCCCCGGGCTCCTCAGCGCCCTCCACTAATGTTGGACCCAAAGGCAGGGGGACTTGAGACCGCCGCCACCGCGGCGGGTCTGGGTACCCGGTCGTAGGTGCAGGTCATCGGTCCCAGATCGTTGCCAAGGAGAACCTCGGTATCCAAACCAGGCAAAACCCGCACCTCCCGCACACCCTGTCTCTCCCCCAATCCAAAAAGATCCTGGCAATTTGCAGGAAATGTGGCTCTCCGTCGGCCACTGTGATCTGCATCCCAGGACCTGGAATCAATTCCTCTGGCCGGACCATATCAGGTCGGACCAGGGTTACTGCAGCACCTGAATCCATCAAGCCGACTGCTTGCCGGTCACCGACTGTGACCGGGGTGAGGTGTCTGCTCCGGCCATCCGTCTGCTGTAGGGCTGTGCTGGGATGTCCTCCGCTCCTGGCTGTAGGCACTCAAGAAATCGGGACCGGCGTGGCATGGGACGTCTCGCTGGAAGTTGTTTCCATGACTGGTCCGGAATCTTTGGTGGAAGCCACCCGCACGCGGACTACTGGCTTCGCAGCTGGGGTGCATTTCCCCTGATGGGGTCTGCTGGAACGCAGGGGTTCTGGGCAATCTGGTCGGATGTAACCAGTACAATAACAGACAAGAAGGTAACACTTACTTAGGGAGTTGGAATGAAGAATTAATCAGCAAACACAATTAGCAATTCCTCAGCAATCAGGCATCAATGGTTGGTATAAATGAAGACAATCAATATAGGGCTGACATCAGTTTATATATCTTTTCAGCCCTATCCTTACTATTGGGTGCAGGCTATTGGAGAACAATTACCTGCACCCAATCCCTAATGTGGGAACATTAATAACCCCTGCCCCCCAGCTAGATGGCACATGCGTACTGGGGCCCTGGGGGTCTCATTTCTGTAGCCCCACACCCAAGTCAGGTGCGCCGGCCAGTCTACCTGATGGGGTATCTGGTCAGGATATTCTTTGTTTGTAGGTGTCAGTTATAGCACTTACAAACCACTCAAGCCTTGCACGTCTCCGCCCTAATGTATACAGCTAGGGAGGCTGAGCCTTTGATCAGGGGGTCTGTTTTCAGACAATACACTGGCGACACACTTTATTCGAGCTCGACTAGTCCCACGAATTCGGGTATACCCGGGTGTATTGAGGTTTGTGACTGTTTTCTGCCCGAGTGCATTGGGTTATTTTCCAGGCAGGGATTGAAGCATTTTATTCCCGCTGGCTGCAATACTGCACAGTATATATATATATATATATATATATACTGCATTACAATTCATGAATTTATGCCATCTGGTAGACACGCGAAGCATTGCAGCCTATTAAATCCTAATCATTATCATTTAACAGATCAGCCGCCCGTCAGCCAGGCATGAACCCAGGCTGGGAAGGCAAACGCAACGGGGCTTGCCAGAGGTGAGGAGCGGCGCATTCCAGGTATCTGCCAGGTACATACTGGGTATTTGCTCGAATAAAGTGTGTCGGTGCAGTAGGTTGCCCCTCTGATCATTTACATTCCACAGATGGCAGGAATCTTCGCGGGATTTTATCCCCGCTTTGAAACACAGTACAGTTTTTAATATCAAGGCATATTAAAATAATCCATTCTGTTGGGCCGAACGGGTTGAAACGGGCCAGTCTTTCCTGCCGGAACTGACTCTCCATTGTGGCCAAGTTTCAGCCCGCTGCGACCTTCCAGACCGGAGATACACAAAAACAATTTAAAACTTTTATTTCTTTAACACAGGATTCTCCGCTTTAAAATGAATCTCTGCTTTTCACTCTTTTCCCATTGACCTCAACTGGCTCCGCCGCCATAGGCTTTTAATGGAGCAACTCCGCCGTTGAAGTCAATGGGTTCCGTCGCCATAGGCTTTCAATGGGGCAAGTCCGCCATTGTAGTCTATGGGAAAACCCACCAATCTTTACAGTTGCCCACACTCCGGCTGGTTGGTCAGAGAGGGTTGGAAATGGTCATGCATTCATGCCGGAACAGTGACTGCATGCGACCCCAATCCCAGCCCTCTGGTCCTCCCAGAACCGGAGATATGGGCTTACACTTTTAGCTTTTTGGACTTAACCGTTTTCTCGCGCTGTTCTTTCCTCCGCCATTGGAGTCAATGGTGCGACCCGCTTGGCTAGCGCAACCCTTTCTGGGGGTCCTGGATTCCTGGACCCGGTGTTGGTCAAGTGTGGGGAGGCTTAGGGGCTAGGTGCAAAAAGAATTTTATTCCTGGGTGCCCTAGAACCTAAGATTCCCACGCCACTTGTCGTTGACCTTGAACTAATAGTGATACAAGCTCTTTTTCAGACAAAGTATCCGCTTCTGCGGTTTTGCGGTTTTGAGGTTTGGACGGCTGCCAACTCGTTCCTGGAAGTCGGCGTCGAGGAATCCCCATTGAAGTCAATGGGCCCATTGACTTACAATGGGAAACCGCCGCTCCTCTTCTCGGACGCCACCTGCTGGTCTTCGAGGGAAACGGGCCAAAACCGCCATATCCGCCATTGAAATTAATGGAGCTGCAATGGCGACCTATTGAACACTGCAAAATGGAGCCTGAAAAGGCGGGAACATGGATCAAAGGGCTATAATCACTCTCAAACTATTAACCCTTCTCCTTCCGGTTGGATCCCAGTGTGTGTGTGTGGTGCAGACACTGACATGATGACAATACATTATCACAGGGGGATTATACATTTGTATGTTGCAGCAAGGTAAAACCACACTTCTGGACCGCAGTCCAGTTAACCCCTTGCCTCACTGGTGAGGTCAGGGGATGGCCATATGGGGTGCAACCCCTTTAATACCGGGCCAATCCCCCTCTCCCTCTACACTACTCACCAGGCCTCGCACGGCCGTAACCACCCATCCAGTGTCCCACACACTTGTTCACAGTCCCCACAGTACCTGACAGTGCCGTGGGGCACCCAACCACTCTAGTGTCCACAAGGCTATAACCTCTGGCCCTTATATGTTGTCAGCGCAGCCACTATAGTGTATGTTGGTGCACTTGTGCGTGGGGTACCTACCAGGTGCATCTGCACCCGGGAGCGCTGCATCCTGCGATGGGTACACGGACCTAACGATGATCCTCGACTCCGGTGCTTCCGTGTGGGGTGGTCCCCGCGTGGGCTGTCCACCTCAAGGATAGTCTCCTCCGTGGGGTAGTCTGGTCCCAGACCACAAAGAGCCAGGATGCCACTGTGTCCTGGCTGTGTCCCTCACTACAAACTACAGGGGCAGTGTCCTTATCTAAGGGCCTGTCCCTGCAGCAACCACAATCTAGTGGGTCTCAGGGCCTACCTCGTGCCTTAGGGGATCAAGCTAAGCCTAGTCCAGGGAAGCACAGCTCCCTGGACACTACCTCTCAGCCTCAGCTCCCTCCATAGACTGGCATAGCAGCAACCGCATGAAAAGTATCTATCAGGGAGCAGGAGATTACTGCAGCCCTATTGGCTGGTTCCCGGCACCTGACTCCTGCCCCTATGCCTGCTGGGGGCTGTAGTCCCTGCGGAGCCTCTCTGTCTCATCGCTGCTATTTCCTGCGCATGAGTGAGCTCAAATGGCTGCCGCCTGACTGCACATGCGCAACTCCGAGTAAGATGGTGGCGCCCTGTCCCTCCGGCCACCGCGGGACTCTAGCGACCCGGTCGCCCCTGCAGCACCACTGCAACCTCCCCATCCCCCTCCACATAGCGGTAAAGGGAACCGGGGAAACCAAGGGGGGCCGAGGGGAGCCTATGAGACCTCGTCACATTTATATAATAAACAAGTATTATAGTGGCACTCCACTGATGCTTGTATATTACCTGGGTGCATTAACTGCAAAAAAATTGGCATAGTAGAAGAATAGCAGAAACTTCAGGTTTTGTGAAAAAATAGCAAAAGTTTAATACACAGGTTAACGTTTCGTCTCTCTTTGGAGCCTTTCTCAAGACTTGGAAAATACTTATTTTATTTATATGTAGCCGGGTTCCTGCTTACCTCCGTGGCAGGTGGGGGAAGGCTGCAGGGCGACCGGGTCGCCGGACCGCCGGTGCCGGGCGCCGCCATGTTAGATCCTCTCGCATGCATGGGTGTTCTTGCGCATGCGCAGTACAAAGTGCGGCAGCCATTACAGGCGGCTTTCCACAGTACTACGTGTCCCAGCAGCCCCAGGGGCTGCTTACCACGTGGGGCAGCACAGCCAATAGGGCTGCGGGATTCACGTGAGGCAGAGCAGTGGCTACATATATCATCATCTTCTTATTCAGCACGGGCAGAATACAGTGTTTGAAAACTTTCCTCTTGAGGCACAGGGGACGGTTCCTTTGAAATGTTGTCTTGTTTCTTCCAAATGTGTTCCATCCCATCTTCAATCTACTGTTGATTTAATTCAAAAGTTTTTTTGTTATTGTTATTTTGACGGTCAAGGTAGATGTAGTCTTCCACTTCTTCTAGGTGTGATTGTGCGTGTGTATGTGTACAGACGGTCAGCACTCCTTGTCAAGGTCATTGATGAGTTGGTAGGCAGGTAGGTATTCTCCGTAAACGACATTGCTTCATCTTCTACAAGGTAGGGAGTGATTCATTGTAGAGGCCAGCTGCAGGCTGTTCAATACATCCTCTAGTGTTTCCACGCTTCGTAATTGCTGCCCTGCCATTGATTGGTGAGTTGCACTGACATCAGAAATTAAATGTAATATACCAGGAACCAGCACTAGCACTCTCAAATACGATAACAAAAATTAATTTATTATGGTGTGACTTTTTTCAAAGTTTCATTTTATTACATACAGAGATACATGTTCTCTCTAAAGCTTTCTCCAGGTTTTAAAATAAGAAGTTTAATAATGATAGAAAACGAAATGTACACACGTCCTCTGTGTGTTTATTTACCTGCCACTACCCAGAATCCTTGTCTACATTTTGAGCACGCTATGACATGACAATTGGGGGAATGAGACGTACACAATAATTGCATCATTGTAGAACCAAAACACAGAACCCCAGCAAGCTCTTTTTGGAAACACGAGCCCCCACAAAATATATATATGTATATGTGTCAAAATGGAGTGCTATTGAGCGTGGCATATGTATAGAACAGACGACAGAGAAGCCCAATGCTACATCCAACATGACAGAAATACACAGTAAAATACTTATATATTCTCTTGAAATAGGGTCATTTAGTTTAACCCTTTGGCCAAAGCATTGTAAGCTTGCGAGCCACGTCAAGGCAGACACCTGTTCGCAAGTCCTAACACTACCAGATAAAATACTAATATACCTCTATTAGGATTAAAATTCTCATTTACCTCTATTAGGAGGGAGAAAGACCACAGTGGGTCTATATCCAGCAGAATGAGGAACTTGCAAACTAGGGAAGTGGGGAGGGGCAGGCTTAAAACCTGGGAAGGAGGAGCCACTAACCTCCACCAGCTGGAACAGCTGAGAATGGGTTAACAAAACACAGAACCCCAGCAAGCTCTTTTTGGAAACCCCTAGGCCCCCACAAAATATATATGTGAATGTAGCCCCGAGGTAAATTTAAACTCCCTGACCTTCCTCCGCGAGTGCCGTGGGGTCGCGGGTGCCGCCGGAGGCAGCGGTGGACCCGCCGGCACTTCGCGAGGGTGGGGGCCAGTGCAGGGAGTAGCGCGTTGTCCTGCGGTGGAAGCTGGTTGCCGGGGACGCGATCGGGCCGTCGCTAGGGCCGCGATTGCGTTGCCACCGGCTCGGCGGCTGGAGGAGAGTGCGCCGCCATTGCGCGTTAGTTCGCGCATGCGCAGGAGGCGGCAAGCGCGCGATAGGACTCCAGGGATAGGGAGAGGTCGCGCGAGAGTAGGGAAGTGTAGATGGAGATTGAGGCGGCCATTAGGGGTTCGCGCATGCGCAGGGCAAGTGCGCACGCGGCCCCAATGCTTTAGGCAGCCCCTGGGGACTACAACTCCCAGGAGGCTTAGGGAGACAGAGGTCAGGTGCTCCCTTGCGGCCAATAGGGCTGGAGGAAGCTCAGCCCGGGAATATAGATACATTTCCCGGGCTTTGGAGAGGGAGTCAGGAAGAGGAGAAGGAAGGAGTAGGAAGGGTGCAGGGAGCGCGTGGCTCCGGCACCAGGTAAGGGTTCTCCTTAGGTCCCCAGGCAGGCCCCAATTCCCGGTAAGGGCAGGGGGTAACTGAAGAGGGACGGCCCTAGATAAGGAGGTTACCCTTAGGTGCGGAAGGTGCAGTTTGGCAGTGCCACAGCGGATAGGGCTGTGCGCACTGGCAAATAGGCACAGCGTGAGTGCAGTGGATTTGCTGTGGGTTCCAGTGAATGGTGTGTATCGTTCTGTGTGTGTTGCTGCATGTGCTGGGCGCAGTGTGTGCAGCGTGTGTGGATGTCTGCAGGCTGACAGTGTGAGCTGTGTGTCTGCTGCAGACTGTTAGCTAGTTGTTAGTGAGACAGATAGGACTGGGTAGCTAGGGGAAGGGGGGCAGGTTATTGTTCCACAGGCCCTAGGAGTTTTCCCCAAGCCATCCCAGGTTGCGGTTCATCAGGGACAGGCCCTAGGTTAGGGTTCCTGTCCTGATAGGGTTAGTTAGGGATAGCGGCGGTTGCTGTTCCCGTGATGCGGTTGGTGTTGCCGTGATACGGTTGCTGTTCCCGGGAAGCGGTGGGACCCTCGTTGGGGTCCACGGCAGAAGTACCTGGAAAGGATCAGACGGACGTCTGACCCTTTGAGAAGTGTGTTGCGGTCCCGAGCATCGGAGTGCTCGGAAGGTACTTCAGTATTATAAGTGCACCAACAGGCCTATTCACATAGTGACTGCGCAGTCACCCACGACCTCCGTAGGAGTACGGGACATTGGGTGTGGGGGATCACAGGACACTGGGTGGGAACACCAGACATTGGGCTGAGGGGATGCGGATAGAGCATCAGGTTATGTTATGTGATGTGTGACATGTCGTGTTAGTAAAGTGTTAGTATTTTATCTATGAGTGTTATTGTATTTCTTACCCAGGGCTATCTTTCATAACGGGGATCTTGGGTAAGTGGAGGCGCTGCACCAGGTAAATAGTAAGGGTTTCCCCAGGCTCCCAGCTAGCGGAGGCTCAGATCTCCTGGAGCCACAGGTGTTATGCAGTTACCAGTAGTCCCTTAGAGCAGGTGTGTTGCGGGGAAAGGAACCGGTTAGACCACGAGGGGCCAATGTGAGATTGGGTGGGTCGGCCGGTTCACAAAAAGGGCTACATGTATATGTGTCAAAATTGAGTGCTATTGAGCGTGGCATATGTATACAACAGACGACAGAGAAGCCCAATGCTACATCCAACATGACAGAAATACACAGTAAAATACGTCCTCTAGTGTTTCCACGCTTCGTAATTGCTGCCCTGCTATTGATTGGTGAGTTGCATTGACATCAGAAATTAAATGTAATATACCAGGAACCAGCACTCTCAAATACGATAACAAAAACTAATTTATTATGGTTTGACTTTTTTCAAAGTTTCATTTTATTACATACAGAGATACATATTCTCTCTAAAGCTTTCTCCAGGTTTTAAAATAAGAAGTTTAATAATGATATTATAGAAAACGAAATGTACACACGTGCTCGTGTTTATTTACCTGCCACTACCCAGAATCCTTGTCTACATTTTGAGCACGCTATGACATGACAATTGGGGGAATGAGACGTACACTATAATTGCATCATTGTAGAACCATAATATTGGTCCACTAAAAGGTAACCCTACCAACAACACGCGTGAATTGAGTGGAATGGAACCTAACTTGAATGGACTCGCACACCCCCACCTTTCTGTCTAAGCGGCCTATCGCTATCCTCATTGACAAGTGACTTATACCTTGCGGTGACACCATTGGTCAGTCTCCGGGGCGGAGTAACACAGACCTCAGCTCCTATTGGTCAGACGACCCATCACAGAAGAACTTGGTCCACCCGTAACACCTTGTACATTGTAGCAGGCGTGGCGCATTGTGACGTCACAGAGGGTTATGTAATAGCGCGGCTGGTCACGTTCTGCTCACATTGCTGGCCGAGTCTTGCTTGATCATGGTGGTGAAAGCGATCTGCGTGCTGAAGGGGACCGGGGAGGTGCATGGGGTCGTGCGATTCGAGCAACAGGCAAGGATCTCTCCACGTGTACCTAACGTGTTGTGCCAACGGAGCCGTGCCACTTCAAGGGCACCGAGGGGGTTTAACACGGTGTTTCTGCTATTGCTGCCTTGATTTGCCTGTACATTTGTTTGCATTTTGGTATTATGCCACTGCTATGTTAATGTGTATGCATGCTAATATGCTGCCGTTTGTAGCCTGGTCTTCGTCCTGTGTTATTTATATTTATTTGAATATATTTTTTTAAATCATTTCCCGTTGCTGGTGTTGTTCCCTGCCCACTCGTGGCACAGTCTGATTACTAATCCACTCAATTCCACCTGCCGCGTGTTTAAATCCTTGTGCACATCTCCCTTTGCATGATTCCCATTGTCTCTCCTTTTTGTTTTCCTTTATCTCGCCTCCATCTTGGGCTGTGAAAGGGTGTGTGTAATTTCCACGTTTCATTTGGACTGGTAATAGCTGTCAGTATTTTATTGTTACCATGCGAGGGCTGTATGTTGCGTAACTCGGGTGACCTGCTGTATTGGCTTCTGTCCACTACACCTCAGTGGACTTGACGTTGCTATATGGCGGTATATCCTTGGCTACAGGCCTTGTTGAAACTCCCTGCACTGCATACTTTCCTATTAAAACCCTGCAGCTCCCGTTCATGTAATAACTTCAATTACAGATCCTCATATCTATCACACACACACACATACACTGGTTTAGTTTCCAGCATTTATTCACCGACCGAGGAACTTGCACATATTTTGCAAGGTGTAGTTTAATTTGGCACTGGATGGGTTAAAACTGTAGGTTTATCCATCATTGAAAGGATTAACCCTGATCCCCCTAATGCAAATATCACCACCTGGATTTTCTGGGTACATGAGGAGCCTGGCACTTCTGCATGCATAAGGGTTTATTTGAGGTGTGTGTAAATAAAACATACATACATTCATTTCAAACCTTCTCCAGATCCTGCAGGATCCGTCTGTAATTCACAAACACTGCTGTTTTTTGTGGGTTCCTCCTCAGATACTGCTGGGTCCATGCATAATGTATACAGATACGGCCTGTGTTTACTGGGACGTCTAGCCAAAAAAATGCACTTTCAAATTAAATAAACACTCATGATTCCAGGTTTTACCTTCAGTTTGACCAACTATACTCCATGGGGAAAATAGATCATGTAAAATATACAGATATATTCATTATTGGGGTGCAGGTCTTCAGCAGTACTGTAAAACAAATGTATTATACATTAAAATTTACAGTTGGATATGTCTGTTCTTTAACTTGCAATTAGTTGATATCCATTGACGGTATTTACAGGTCTCTTGACCAATAAAGTAACATTTTAATAGCTGACTGAAGCTCACTGCCCTTAACAATGAGGCTGTCTTTCAGTGATTGAAACTGACAGACAATGTAGTGTTGCTGCAAGAGGTTTGCTTGGCCTCTGGGCTGGTTGCTATGGGAATCCCGGGGGGTTGCTCTTTGGACCTTGGCTGACCTGATGACATTGTGTGGAAAGTGCAGCACTTTGCATCTCACAGGAGAGGCCCACAGTTAAACAGCATCATGTGACCTACCTTAAAGCCACAATCACTGGCCCTCTTTTTTTTTTTTTTCCTGTAGTAGGCTTGGGGCAGTGGGTTATTTTCAGCTCTGGTGGTCCCTACATACTTGGTCTTTAGTGCCAATCTTGTCCTCCCCATCTTGGCAGAAACAAAATGGCTGCCAAACTGCAGGACCATAAACAAATTATGTTGCAGCTTCCTATTGGCTGACTGCTAATGCCATCTTTAAAAAATAAATAAATAAACAGGAAGAGCAGTGAAAACTGTAAATGGCGGCGGCGTTGAAGGGTGGAAAAGCCTCCCAGGTGCTTGATGTATATGCTATTAAATATGCCCTTGTCCCTGGTTCACCTTCTTCCTAGCAGGGACTCCTCTCTAATACTTGCTCCACTTTCCTTTCAGTAGACGGGCACGTGCTCTTTCTGCAGCCTGGCTAAATGGGGGCCCTGTGTCCATACAGAAGCACTGGCACAATTTGGAGACCCTTCATGAGGGTTAAGTGGTTGAGTTCCCTATGACATGACTACCACGTCATGAGGTCTGGCCCTCCAGGGATCCCGTGACTTGTAGCTATGTCATGGGCTTTATTGCTCACTTTTTTTCTTCTTTCCCTTCTGTGCTCCCTTGGAGCTCTCGGGTGGGACCGGGAACATTAGAGGAGACAACTGTCATCAGTGACACCACGATCACGTGGAGTAGTCGTGATAGTGACGTGCTGGATGGGCTGTGGCACACGAGTTTAAAGTGGGGCCACTAAAATGCAAGCACATGCAAAATATTATGACACAAGGGCCTCTGATAACATCAGATATTGGGCAAAACACAATATTTTTTGACGGTGCAGGTGGAAGTACCAATCCAAGATAAATGGTATCTATTGGTTAGCCCTAAAATAGTCTGGGTGGTTGTCCAACAGAAGGCGTTGGTGTCCCTGCATTAATTACATAGAGCTGCCTGTTTACCAGCATCTTATCGAAAAATATACTATCCCTTAGTTACGGGCTCGCACTGTTTTCTTCTGCACTGAGTGCAGTGTATTTCAACTCTGCTGTCAGTTCTCTAAATACCAATTTAAAGTACCTCCCAAGCCCTTGGCATTTATCCTCTACTTGCACAATTTAGTCTGTTTGACACAGTAGTGTGTGTGCTACCGAGAGCTGCATATACAGTATATATGCGGTGTGATAAGCACTTGGTGATAATGATAGGAACAAAGCCATATGAGTTTTTTGTTGTAATCACGAAAAATGGGCACATATTTAAGTGTGAACACATCTTCAGTAGATATTTTGTAGTCTTGCTATATACTGTAAATTGCATATTTGCTCTGTAACTGTGACTCAGCATATTTTTTTTTTTTTTTTAACAAATAACAAAGGTTGTCCTTTTATTTCCCAACTGCTTTTCAAATAGTTCAGTTGACTGCGACTCTATGCTCTCCTCAGATTACTGATTTCTGAGGCTATATTATAAGCGCAACGCCTAGTATAAATACTTGCTAGTCTAGATCGTATGTTTATTTGAGGTGCATGCCCAATTTAAACAGAATAATGTTACGTGAGCCTTGATTTTATATTCCTCTTGGAGATAACCCAATCTCTCTCTTTGTGTCTCCAAAAAAACAACGCCTCTGGTTAAATGGCACAAACTTCAATTCAACACAGTATTGGACTGTAGCGTGCATGATTTTAACTTTGAGTACAATATTGTTATGGATAGTTATTTTTCAAGTGTTTTTTTTTTTTTTTGCCTCAAGAACAGGAGAACATAAAAATAAAAAAACGCTCTCGTGCCGTCCCTGTTAAGAGCATCAGTGATATGGCTATTTCTACAATACAGAAGGTACTTAGGGCCCTGCTTACATTCACAGAGGACATAATGGCCAGTATTGGAACAAAAGGTAGTGGCTTCTCATTGTGGGGTGGACTATGGTAATGCCGCATTACTGGATCTATTAAGATTTGGTGTTGGAGTCTTTGATAGCATGGCGTTTGGTCTACACTGGCTTTCTACAAATGCTATTTGGTGTCTTTACAAAATGCTATATCCCAAACACTGTTTTAGCACTGTTTTTTTGATGTAAGTTGTTTAGAAGACTAAACATGATAGAATCCCATAAGTTGCTCTCGAACCTCCTGATCTAAAATAAATATACTATGCAACTTAATTTTATAACTTTATGTGCAGGATGATGAACCAGTCACTGTTGAAGGGTGTATTGAGGGGCTGACTCCAGGACAACATGGCTTCCATATCCATACTTATGGCGATAATACCAATGGTATGACACGTATTGATTGTTGGATTATTTCCCTATTACGGTGAAAAATACATCCAGAAGTATGTCCACTTCAACGTAGCAATCCATTGCGGGGGCATGTTTGTCTCACCTACTGTATGTGTATTTCACCATGGACAAGCTCTGTTGCAAATCACTGTGCTGTAAATGCAGTTGCCCCAAAACAGTCTGTCTATAATTCTTCCCTTTTCTCTGTACGGGTTACATTTCAGTGTAAACGCGTACTGTGTATTTAATTTGATAGGATAGAAGAACAAAGTTCAGCAATAGTGCTCAAATGACCATAGAAAAACAGTTTATATAACATCCATAAGGTATTTCTTGATTGAAGAATGAAGGTAAGACAGGCAAATCCCAATTAAGTGAGTATATGGTATATAGGTGAGCGTAATGTATTTGACATATCTCTAGGGGTCCTAGGAGTGCTGTAACTGGAGAATGATTGGCTCCACTACATCACACCTAATGAGGACAATGTCACACACGCTTGCAACCACCTTATTGTACCTCCCAATATGATAAATGGTGTTGAACTCACATGAATGAAGCCTGTATTCTTCTTGTCTTTGGGGCGTGCATCCATAATGGCAGTAGATCAGTAGAGATTCCGCACGATGCAGAGTAGCAGAGCACAGCCATGCAATGATCAGGATCTCAGCAGTAGAGAAAGAAGTTTTTTAATTTAGACACCATGGTGCAGACAGGAATGGAGGGTAGCGCCACACAGGCGTGAAACGCGTAAGAGCTACCCTCCATTCCTGTCTGCACCATGGTGTCTAAATAAAGAAGTTTTTTACTCTACTGCTGAGATCCTGATCATTTGTATGGCTGTGCTCTGCTACTCTGCATCGTGCGGAATCTCTACCTATTTAATTTGATAGAATGCATTTGCTCACAACTCTCTGCTTAATTTCAGTGGGACTTTAAAAAAAAAAAAAAAAAAATTATGCATACATTTTTTCACATTTCCGTATTCACAGCCACAAGTTAAATCTATGTCCTGTTTTTTTGTAGGTTGTGTAAGTGCAGGTCCACATTTCAACCCAGAAGGCAAGAAGCATGGTGCACCACAGGATCAAGAGCGGTAATACAAAGCTTTAGGTTTAATTTAACCCACCTCCTTAATAATGTATAAATATTTATATATTATGTAAATGGATGGGGGAGGGGATTTCTCTAGAGCTGATCTGTATTATTCTCTGCTCTGGGGCCCTTCCAGTTTCAGAGCAATTTGGCCTTTAACAAGCAACAGAGAAGCCAAATGCTACTCCAATATGACAAAAATACACAGTAAAATACTTGTATATTCTCTTGAAAAAGGGTCATTTAGTTTAACCATTTGGCCACAGCATTATAAGCCTGTGAGCCACGACAAGGCAGACCCAGTTCACAGGTCCTAACACTACTAGATACAATGAGTAGGTCTCATTCCACTGGGTATAGATCCAATGTTGGTCTTTCTCCCTCCTAACAGAGGTAAATGAGAATTTTAATCCTAATAGAGGTACATTAGTATTTTATCTGGTAGTGTTAGGACTTGCGAACAGGGTCTGCCTTGTTGTGGCTCACAGGCTTACAACGCTTTGGCCAAAGGGTTAAACTAAATTACCCTTTTTCAAGAGAATATATAAGTATTTTACTGTGTATTTTTGTCATATTGTATGTAGCATTGGGCTTCTCTGTTGCTTGTTGTATACATATGCCACGCTCAATAGCTCTCCTTTTTGACACTTGTATACATGTATATTTTGTGGGGGCTCAGGGGTTCCCAAAATGAGCTTGCTGGGTTTCTGTGTGTTTGTCAATTTAGCCTTTAGTTGCAGCATAATATTAATTTGCCTTTTGGGAAATCCGAACAGCCTCTTGGTCAGCCGCACAGTCGGTAGGAAGCAGCAATGTTGTCAGGGCATGACCTCTGAGCTTTCTATAGGATGACAGACGGCCATCTTGTTTTTTGTTCTGTGGCATGCACGTACATTTCTGGGGGCGGAGCAATTAGTGGACCTGAATGTGATTTGGTGCCAGAAGATGCCCCTTCTCAATTTTTTTTTAAAATAAACCTTTGTGGGGATTGCTGTTTTAATTCTTAGTGCTGTTACTTCTATATTAATTCTGAGACAGGAATGAATAGTTCGTAAAATATCCCTACATCTGAACAGCATTAATTGTCAATATTGAGATTACACTGTAGGAAGCAGGATTTTGTCCGACAGTAAGTAACCTGCCAATTCTTCAGTTGGTTCTTGCCAACTAAAGACTTTCTTCTAGATCATAACAGCTGAGTGTGTATATAGTGCCTATTTTCATCCATCTGCAATAATGAAATGCATAGACAAAAAATTATTTTTTACTTGCAATATGGAGTATATTCTGACGCCATATTTAAACCAGTCCATTACATTGAGGTTCAAACACCTTTTTTTGCCACCTTGAGTAACTTGTATTTCATGTAGGCATGTTGGAGATCTTGGAAATGTGACTGCAAAGGATGACGGCGTGGCTGATTTCAAGCTAACAGATTCTTTGATTTCCCTGAAAGGGCCCTTTTCCATTGTTGGACGTACTGCGGTGGTAAGTTCCTCCATTAAATATTTTATTCTGAAATACCTTCAATAAACAGCTGAAGAGAAGAACCTTCCAGCATAAATACATGGTACAAAAATGGTAAACCTGGCAATGATTAGCATTGTGGGTCATAGACCCTCGGGATGGTAGTGTCCTCTGTTCTGCTGCCAGAGTGGACTAAATTTGCTTTGGCCCCTCTTGTAGCAAAATATTATAAAAGTAGAGGTGAGCAAATGTGTTAATTTGATGTGCGTTTTTTTTCCCCTTCAGTTGTAACCTATATATTTTATTTTTTTTAAATCTCCCCCCCCCCCCCCCCCCCCCCATTTCTAGTTGTCAGTCCTAGCCCAGTGACTTCTTGGGCTCTATCCACCTCCTTTGCTATTTAAGCACTGCAAGGGTTTATCTTGTGGTTACCATTTTTGTCCTGTGGTGATTGTTTCCAGAGGTGTGACCTTTGCATATCTATTGGCACTTAGCAGCAGTCCAAGCTTCCTTTCTCTCATTCTCCCCCCCCCCCTTCTTATGTGCATCAATACAATCTACACTAAGTAATTGGCTCAGTTGCCGATCCGTTCTCCTGTGATCGATCGGAGTAGTGTATTCTGCAGTCAGTGGAATGCATATTAATGACACTCAGACCATTAAGATCATGTGACCAGGCAGTCACTAGATAATATTGAGCTTGTTATCTGCTAGAGATGGGGTATTGCTCAGGGTTGTGCCATAGCCTGTTTCAGAAGGGAATATGACTTTGTAAATGGTTACTATAGAAACAAAAGGCTTGTTACACTATATAATACATTCAATGTCATTAAGAGTTTAAAAAAAAAATGCTACAAGTATTTTCTCATAGTACAGAATGGATTTATTTATTTAAAAAAAAATCCTTTTGTAGGATATTGCTTGGTCTGCAGCTTTTAATGGGGCACTATGCAACAGAGGGATGACTAAAACGCAGCTGTTTTGCCCTCCTTGCGTTTAACCACCAAGTAATCCCTATTTCCTATTCTGTTTCAGATCCATGCACTGATAGATGATTTGGGCAAAGGTGGCGACAACGAGAGTCTGATTACTGGCAATGCTGGTGGTCGCTTGGCTTGTGGAGTGATTGGGCTTGCTCAATGAGTTTCTGTTGTGGCACATGTGTCCAAAAGCACTTTGTGTGGCATGGCTTCACTATCCATGCAGCTCAACTGCCGTAGGTTTAAAATCTATTTGTAAAGCTGTTCTGTTGGTGATCAGCTTTCGGTATGCTTCTTTTGTTCACCAGGTTGAATATGCCAATGTCAGCAATTCATACAAATGACTGGATAATTTTATATAAAAAAATTGAAACCAGTGTCTTTTCTGCTTGTGATTGTGTTATTTATTATTTTATTTTTTTTAAATTGTTGTAACCGTATGAACAATAAATGTACAAGTGGTCAGTATCCAACATCTAAGCATTCTAGGCTCTGTTCTCACTTGGTATATGAAGCTAGTTGAACTTTTTTTTTTTTTGGGGTGGGAGGGGCCTTTTGTGTCTGCTTAACTGCAAAGGGAAGGGAGATTGCACCTGACTTGCTGTGTCGTTGTAACACAGTTGACACTGGTATTTAAAAGGAAGTTGGTCCTGTCCGGTTTTTTTATTTGGAACTTTTTGTTTGACATGCACAGCGTAGACCAGTGAGCACTTAGTTTTGACCGTGTAATAGATGAGTAACAGCACAGTGTTGTTGCTTACAGCAGTTTTCAAAGATCCCTATTGCAGACCTCCATACTTGTGCTTTATTAATGTTGGATTGGACAAGGAGAGATCTCTTTTAAAATGCTTGAAGGTGATATCAGATTATTGCATTCAAGTGTTATTCAGATGTTCATTATAAATGGCCAAAATAAATGTGGGGTGGTGGTGGTTTTTTTTTTTTTTTGTTTTTTTTTGTTTTTCTCCCACCCCCCCCAATCGGACAAAAATAAAATTACATATAGTAACAGAAGTAAACAAAGCCCACCTCATTCTAAAAACCTGGTAAGCGAGTCAAGTTGAAAAGATCTTGCCAATTGGCAGTGTTGTCTTCTGACCTAATCTATCTTAAATTGTGCTGATTTGAACCGCAAATAAAAAATATCACTTGTGAGCACATTCACGTCACACAGGTTCACAAACCTGCCTTTCCTTATCTCTGAGAATACAATGCTTCCACTGCAGCTAAGGATTCTGGATGATGTATAGCTGAGACCTCCAGTGTCACTTTTTTTTGCTGCGTGTCCATTTCTTAACATGGTCCTTTACAAAAGCTTATGCCTGCTATATTGCACAGCGTGGGTTAAAGTGCCTAGCCTGTAAACCTACTCTCAAACAGCGGTTTTGACATTTTGGGGTCTTAATCTGTGTGAGGCTGGTTTTACTGGCTTTATAATGTGAAGCTGGAATAGGTTTCAACCACACACGAACTAACTAGTGTATGTATATAAGGTTTTACTTTATAATGTAACAGTGGTTGAGGACATGGAGGATGTGACCTGTGTATGGTACAAAGGTAAATACACAGCTATCTAGCTGACCCACTTCTTGGCTACTGCAAAGATGCTTCAAATGAACAATGTCTCCAAACATACCATCTGTCTCAAATTGCATACTTGTGAGGACATGACCTGTATGCAACCAAGGTTGGTTACTAGCACACGGCTAAACTAGCCAACTCGCCTTTCTCATTCACAAGGTCACACCAAGGAAGCACAAAAGTGTATTTCTACCAGATTCTGTTGTAGCAAAATGTGTCCGAAAAATGTAATTTACTATACACGGTGTGAAAAGCGTGAATAAAGAAACATATCTGAGGATTATTGCAGAATAACAAATGAGTTTATTTTGCATACATATGCACACATAGAAGGAAGTTTCAAAATAAAACTTCCCCAACGACATAGTGGCCTACAAGCCATATTTATACTAAAATACTAAGCCCACGTCCCCATATGAGGTGGCGTGTGCGTCATTATATAAGCGTATAAGATAAACAAAATATGAATATGAACATTGAGTTAAGAACATAACTAAGATTTATACTATTATACAAGCCAGTGACCTTGTCTCTATATATGTGATTTCTGGGAAAGGGTGTATGTGACCATGAGAACCTCCCCCTGAATGTGAGATGTGCCTGTTATCTATATTTTATTTTCATAACAGTTCTCCCATCTCCAAGGTCTTGTGGTTAGCTGAAAGGCTTATCACTTAAAACTTAGGAGCAGAAAGTGAGTTCCTTTCAAACAACTTCCATTCCACTTTCATGCAGACAATAAACAAAATGGATGACAATATCAGGCACCTAAGATGGATGCTGACTTAAAATGGCTGCTCAGATCCCAGTGCTGTTTACGTCAGCCCCCCCACCCCCCCATATAAAGTACTTTTTTGTCAACGGCGTGCAACCGTTCAATCAAAGCACAAAGTATAACTTACTGAAGTTTTGCTTTTAATATACTGTACAAAAAATACAGCGATTTATTTTTCCCCATGTAAGCTATGTTCTTGTAATCACAAATACAGGCAGTTTCTTAAAATAAAAAGAAACTTTCAAGAACCACTGTAAGTTTCCACATGTTATAGGTTCTTCCCAGGGAGGTCACATGAGTAGAAAAGATGAGAACTCGCGTGTCTCAGCCCAAAACACGTCTGTTGAATTCTGATTTTTTTTAGACCTATATAACCTTCACCCATTGAAACATGCCCACCTCTGTCATCAATCACCCACTTGGTTTTTATGACTTAAAAGATAATAAAAAATAAAAAAAACACCTTTTGCTGGTGACTTAAAGATTTGACTATATATATATATATATATATATATATATATATATATATATATATATATATATAAAAGCCTCTATTTCCATAATACATTAGACGCCATCTTCACTGCTGCGTCTGTATGTAACTGTCTCGTTTCAACTAAAATATTTTTGCGTGAGAGGGATTTGCGTTCCTGTTAAGAGCATCAGTGATATGGCTATTTCTACAATGCAGAAGGTAATTAGGGCCCTGCTTACATTCCTAGAGGAAATACTATTGGAACAAAAGGTAGTGGCTTCTCATTGTGGGATGGACTATGGTATGGTTATTTTTCCACGAATGGCAGCAGCTTCTGAGTATTTTGAACTTGCCCCTTAAGTCTAGATGTGACAGTCAATTTTTCAGAAGCAATTGCTTTAAAAAAAAAAATATATATATATGTGTGTGTGTGTGTGTATATCTATATATATATATATATATATATATATATATATATATATATATATATATATGAAGCACTGTTTATATATTATGGTGGAGATTCTTTTGTTCTGTTTAAAAATATAAGTTGCTGCTCTAACACATCAGCTGTTGCCGTGAAGTTACCCTCTCTGATCTCAAAATATTTCTGAAGTTGTTAAATGTGAGATTTATTAACAAAATTGTTTTACAATATTGCAGCGCTTGTTCCAAAACATATATATATATATATATATATTTTTTATAAGTGCACAGACCTTTACTACATATCCCTGCAATATTGCCTCTTCGTTTTGTTTTTACCCTACATCTGTAAGTGCTTACACGTAAGTTGCACACAAAACACTCAGTAATCTTCCATGTATTCCTGGAAATTCTTTCCTATGCGGGAAAGCTGCCACATTCCCAAAGCTGCAGACATCTCCCACTTGTCAATCCACCAAAAACAGACAATTTTTTTTGCTTTCTGTTTTTTTTTTTTTTTAAATGAAATCTTGGATCTGAGATCCCCTGCAGTCTCCCCTCAAATCAATATGAATTAAAAAAAAATATATATATGTCGTACATAAAAAGCAAATCTGATCCTGCATCAATGGTTTTTTTTTTTTCAACTTTCATTTTTATTAGGTTTTACACATCTTACATTGTATCACAAACCATTGTATAATACCACAATGTAAATTAATTGAACACCCCCAGTGTATCTGGGGCAACATTTAAACATAAGACTGACTTGACAGACTACATGTACACATCAGACGAGACTAACATAACTTACATGACCGGGACAGGACCGTGGGAGACACTAGGGGAGGGGGGGTGGGAGAAAGGCACAGCCATGGTTGGTATGTTTGCTTCTTTCTGTGTTCCTGGACTTTGATTCAGCTACCACAGCTCTTTGGGAGGTCGTCACTTAACCATGGGGCAGGACCTACCTGTCTCGTTACTATGTGGTGGTGGATCCTGTTGTGTCAGAGGAGAACGCATCTTATACGATTAATGCAAAATTGTGTCGGCACTTATCCCCGGGATGTCCGTCTGGGCGAGCCACGGTGTCCAGACTTTTAGAAAATTTGGGCCAGTGTCGTTGACCCAGCTAGACAACTGTTCCATCTGGTAGACATGCCAAATTCTATTTCTGATTATGGGAATTATTGGTAATTCAGCTTGTGTTCACAATGCTGCGATCTCACACCTCGTGGCGGTTGCAAAATGTGCAACCAATTTGTGTGTCGCATTCGACACTCCCTGCATCCGTCTTCCCACAAGGAACAACCACGGATCCAGGGGATCTCAAACTGGAGAATCTTTTGAAGCCATTCTCTAATATGTTCCCAAATCGGGACCACTTTCGGGCAAGACCACAGCATGTATTTTAAGTCAGCGATCTCCCCGCACTGTTTTGGGCAGAGCGGGGAGTAACCCCTGACAAATTTGGATAGTTTTAGTGGGGTATGGTACCAACGCATGAGGACTTTGTATGCGTTCTCCTTTAACGTTGTGCAGATTGAACTCTTAGCTGCCGCCTGCAGGATCCGGTCCCAGTCTTCGTCCTCTAAAGTCTCCCCTAGATCTGTTTCCCACTGTCTCATAGATTTAAGTCGCTGTGTGTCTGGCGTCTCAGGACAGACTACTTCCCTGTACATCCTAGATGTTAGTCCCCCCGTGTCCGTATCTCTGGAGCACAGCTGTTCAAAATTAGTCCTTGCTGGGCGGATTGGGAATTTGTTATAAAAGGCCCTGATCTGGAGGATCTAAAGAATTCAGAATTTGGTATATTTTTTTCTGCTTTGATCTGCTCAAATGTTTTGATATATTTCCTTCCCTCCAGATCTTTTAACTGGGTATATCCCGCCTGTATCCAATGCCCCCAGTTATTGATAGACATTCCTGGAGCGAAGTCCGGGTTCCCCAATATCGGAGTCATCAGGGAGTCTTTGTTGGTTAGGTGGTAACGAAATTTCACAGACTCCCATACCGCCAACAAGCTCGCCATGGTCCGCAGCGGCATTCCTGCTGTATTCCAGCATTTTTTCCAAAGCCAGATTAAATTGTGCAACGCTACTGGTGCGCAGCACTCTTTTCCAGTGCCACCCATCTCCGCTTGTTTGGGTCTGAATGCCACTGGACAATTTGACACAATTGAGACGTGTTGTAATATGCCAACAAGCAAGGTGCCGCTAAACCCCCCTTCATTGTTGGCCTCTTTAGGATGCCTTTCGTAATTCTTGGGCATTTTTTATTCCAAATAAATTGTATAATTTGTGACTGCAGTGAGAGGATGTCAGCTTGAATTATGGGTATTGGTAGGGTTTGAAACAAATAAAGAATTCTTGGGAGGAGATTCATTTTTATACTATGAATTATTCCAAACCAGGAAATATCGTAACCCGCTCATACCCTGAGATCCTCTCTCAGTGTTTTGAGCAATTTAGGATAATTAGCTTTATATAAGGAATTATAATCATTGGTGAGATATACCCCTAAATATTTGATAGCGGAGGTTTGCCATTTAAAATGAAAGTTCAGATCTATTAATTTTTCTACTTGCTTTGGTAGATTGATATTGAGGGCTTCTGATTTAGTCTGATTGATTTTAAACCCTGAAATTTGGTTGAATTTTCCTAGGATCGCAAAGGCATTGGGCAGAGAGGTAAGAGGTTTTGACAGTGTCAGGATCACGTCATCCGCGTAAAGTGCAATCTTATATGCCTGGTCTTATACTGTTATACCTGCAATATCTGGACATAATCTAATGTGGGCTGCCAGGGGTTCTATACAGAGGGCGAATAATAGTGGTGAAAAGGGGCATCCCTGCCTCGTCCCGCTATGGATACTGAATTGTTCAGATGGGAATCCCTGATGCCTTACTTTCACCGTGGGTCCCTTATATAATGCTAAGATTGCGCTTAGCAGGCGTCCTCCAAAGCCAAAGGCTCCTAGAGTCTCTCTTAGGTAAGGCCAGTCTATACGGTCAAAGGCTTTCTCTGAGTCCAGACTTAATACCACTGACGGGATCTTTTGCTTTTTGGCCAAATCAATCAAATCAATTATTCGTCTGGTATTGTCTACCGCCTGCCTGCCTACGATGAACCCTACTTGATCCGGGTGTATCAAACTGGGAAGGACGTTACCCACCCTGTTGGCTAATAATTTAGAGAAAATTTTGATATTTGTGTTAATCAGGGAAATGGGCCGGTTGCTCTTACAGTCTGCCGGGTCCTTGCCAGGTTTATGGATCAGAGAGATAGACGCCTGGAGCATCTGTGCCGGAAAGGAGACACCTGCGAGTTTTTCATTAAATAATTTCAGTAAATGTGGAGCTAGGATCTTAATATATTTTTTATAGTATAGATTTCAAAAGCCATCTGGGCCCGGGGCTTTGGCTGGCTTGAGTGTCTTTATTACCTTAACTAGCTCCTCCATCTTGAAATCCTCTTGTAATATTAATCTTTCCTCTCTACTCAATATGGGTAATTGTGCCTCCTTTAGAAAAGCTTTCAGACCCTCTTCTGTTTTTTTTGAGTAGCTAACCTTATCTCCATTATAAAGAGTCTCGTAGTATCGTTTAAATTCGGCCACGATCCCTTTAGGGCTGGAGGTGAGGTACCCTCCTTTTGTGTATGAATAGATGAAATTTTATAATTTGGAAGCTTGTTTCGTAGCTTATTGGCAAGTAGAGTATCTGGCTTGTTGGCTTTGTCGTAAAATTTACGCTTAGACCAAGACAGCTCCTTCTCGGCCTGGGAGGATAGCACTAGATTAAGCTTCATTTTGGTGTCAGAGAGCTCCTTCAGAGTATCCCCCTGCTTGTTTTCTTTGTGAAGGGCAGTGAGCTGAGCCAATCTCTCCTGCAGCTTTTTTTTTTTTTTCAACTTCAATTTTCCCCCCCTCCCCCCCTCCTGCAGCTTTTTTATCTGACTCTCTTTTTCGTCTAGCCGCCAAATTCATCAGAATTCCCCTGAGGGTAGCCTTATGGGCCTCCCATAACGTGGCGTGTGTTGACACACTACCCTCTTTGATCCTAAAATATTCCTTCACCTTTTCCCCGATCTCCTCTTCTGTTGCTGGATTTTTCAGCAGAAGCTTATTTATTTTCCAGTTCGCTCCGGGTCTGTCTATTGAGCTTAGATTGCATCGCAGCTCTACCAGTGCGTGGTCCGACCAACAAATGTCGTAGATCCCTGTATGGGAGACCACTGGAACCATTCTATTTGACACTAGGAAGTAGTCTATCCTACTGTATCTTTTATGTGGGTGCGAAAAAAAGGTATAGGTATATTCCCTTATTCCTGGATGTTGTTCTCTCCAGATGTCTACTATCTGACAGTCCCTTAATCCCTGGACTAATATTAGTACGTCTCGTCTGGGATTGGTTAGTTCTTGTGCATCTATCTAAGTGTGGGTCTAAAGCGCGATTCAGGTCTCCTGCGAGAATAATATTGCCGCTCGAAACTTTTTGTCATTTGGTGAAAAAGGCCTTAAAATCTTCCGGAGCTTGCTCACATGGGGCATAGATGGAAGCTAGTGTAAGCGCCTGACCCTGTAGTGTTCCTGTCAGAATAAGGTATCTGCCATTGGCGTCTGTGTATATTTTGTCAACTTGAAGCGCTAGTCTATTATGTATCATGATGGCCACTCCCTTTTTCTTTACTGCTGCTAAGGCCAGATAGAATGTCCTAAAGTTTTTATCCATGTATTTTGGGTGATTTTGTCTGGAGAAATGTGTTTCCTTTAGGAGGATAATATCTGCCTTCTTACGGCCGTAATCTCTGAATGCAATTCTCCTCTTAATCGGGCTATTGAATCCCTTTACATTATGTGTAATAATCACTATTTCATTACTCATCTGTACATGTCAACTGCCGTGCTTCAAAGTCAAGCTGAGTTCTTGTGTTGCTGTCTCTTTTTTTCGTACGCCTTGCTCCTTATCTTCTCCTCTCCAATCTGCTGGTAGTCAGGGTCGGCCAGGGGGTAGGTAGACACATAGGGGGGCTGGGTATAAAACATAAAGACAACCACATTAAACACATAAACGTATTGCCCTCGGTGCTGGGGCGCATGCGGCTCGGCCCTAGGTTCATTGCCCTTGGTCGCGGACTATCAGGGGTGGGTCTAACCCAGGCCTTGTCTCCTTCTCCTCCCTCCTTAGTCCCCTCAGACCAATGGACTTTGTCGGTGTTCCAGGGGTATCTCCCCTTTTCCTCCGACCGTCGGCACATACGCACTCCGTGGCAGGGCCTCTCACCCTTACCCCTCGCCCGCCCCTAAAGTTGCCTATAAATAAAACCTTCCTCAATGATTGCTGTTTTTAACCTGTCGTCGTCTTACTCCCTTGCTGCGGAGATGGAATTAACCCCTTACTCAGGGCTGTCTTGATGCCCTCCCTCTTAGGCATGGGATCATCCTTGTCGATCGCCTACCTTACCTCATCTGTGTCGGCTCCCTCTCCTCTCTCTTACTATTTAAGATTATCTATTTATTACCTATATTGTCTTATCTGACTACGGTTCTTGTTCTATCACTTTTTGGTCAAATACTCTCCTTGCTGTCTTCTCCTTCTCCATCTGTCTTCTGCTTTATTACTATCTTATCTATCCTCTCTTCGCTTGTCTGATCACTGTTTTCCATTTGTCTGTCTAACCTAACTTTCCCCTTATATTGTCCTCAGGACCCACTTTATCCTTGACCTTACGGCTTCTTTCATTCTTCTTTATCTATCCCTCTCACTTCCCTCTATCAACTTTCACTATTCTCTTTACCTCTTTCTCCGTTTAACTTCCTAACATCCTTCTTCCTCTGCTGTCCTTTTCTTACCTCCTTCTTTATTTCTCCCTACCTCTATTTACTACACTTTCCGTGTTCCTTCTTTTCTTCTCTGTCTCCGTTGTAGCCATCTTATCTCTCAGCCTGCTTAGCCCTCTGTATACACTTCCCCCTTCTCTCTGCTACCTCACTTTCTTCCCTTCCTCTGAACCTAGTTATAACACTTCTTTTCTCCGTTCTTATCCAATGCCTTCCGCCCTCTTATGTTACATACTTCGCTTTACTGACTTGCTTGATTCCACCTTCGATCTTTCTGTGTTTTTGCATTTAGTCTCACGCTCTTAAAATAGCCTGTTCCCTTCTAATTCCTTAACCCCAACTCTGTCTCCCATCACTTCTTTTTTTCATCATCCTCTCCGACTACCCTAACTTCTATGCTTGCAATCTATATGAGGCCTTCTCTAAATTATCCAGAAGCGTCTTTAACGCTTCTTTGTGTCCTGGCTGCTGGGCCCGCTAGTGTCCACTTGTCTCCTCCTGTGTTCCCGTCTGTTTTTGCAGTGCTCCGCTCCTTCTGGAGGTGTTCCTCTGCGTCCGGCGCTCGTCTGTGAAACATCCTCTTTGTCAGGCCGCTACTTCCGCCTTCTCCAAAATGGCCGCCGACCGACTTCCTTTTCTTGATGACGTTTATCCGTTCGCCGCCATCTTGGATTGCGACTCTGTACCAGACGGAAGCAGGTTCTCCCGCTCTCCTCGCTTCCTTCTCTTCCGTTTCTTTGCGTTTCAGCCTGGCTCTTCGTTTGCCATCGTGCCATCGCCATTTTACATCAGCCGCCATGTTTCAGCCACGAGGTGAGGGGGCCCAAAACATGCCACATGGCGGGTTAGTCATCTCTTTTGCCCTTGAACAGTCTCTGAGTCTACCGCTGTGGAGGGATTTCGTTTTGTCGGATAGTTACTTTTCTTGGCATATCAACAGGTAACTGTGTAACTGAAAAACTGTTAAACTTGATAACTTTATTGTAACTTTTGCTACCAAAGATGTCCACATTTATTGTTTCATCCTTTATCTGATCTTGAAGTTTGCGGGCTTCCAACTGATGTCCAGGTAGGATCTGGCGCCGCTGCCTCCTCTGCTTCATTGTTGGTGTTCTCTTTTAGTCCCAACTTGAGCAAAAATGCTGCACCTCCTTCTGGCTCCCTCATGGATATTGCTTTCCCATTTCGGACCACCATGAGCCCGAATGGGAAAGTCCACCGATACCTTATGGCTTTATCCCGCAGCACTTTCGTTATGGGCATTAGGCTTTTCCGCCTCGCTAGCGGGGTCGGAGAAATATCTTGGTATATAGCTAGGCGCAAAACCTTCAAACTCTACCAAAGGCAAAGCTCTTGTTTTTTGTAGTACAGCCTCTCTGGTGCTGAATTCTGACTGCAGCAACCAGGACATTTGTCTACAACAACTAGCGGTTGTATATTATATTAGTGTGACCATTATCACACTACATATGGACATTTTCAATAGGCGCCGAGTATATCCTCTTTCGTTTGTATACAGATTGTATGTTTTTCCTTCATCCAGTATTATCCCACAGGGGTTTCACTTGTTTACAACATATTTTTATATGCATTATTTCACATTCAGGATTTTTTATATATACTTTTTTTTTTATAATTTGACATTTATAAAAAAAAATTGTGTAATAGAAGTTTTATATTTAGAGTATGAGAAAGTTTATTTTATATTGTGAGGCAGATATAACCTAAGTGGGATCTACTGTTTTTTTTCATATATTAAGAATGTAACTAATGTTACATAGTTGATGAGGTTGAGAAAAAGACATACGTCCATCATGTTCAACTGATGCTCAAATTTAGACGTCAGATACTTTATCCTATATCCGTATTTACAGTATATTGATCATAGGACTGTCCTGCTTTTGCATCCCTTGTGACTGGTATCAATCCGTGTTGTCACTTCCAATCTCTAAGGCCTTGGGCATGGTGCCTCGGGCCGCGCTGATCCGCGCTCCTGCTCTGCCTCGCCTGCTCAAACTGGAGCTTTTTTGTGTCCTGGCAGGCGAGGCAGTGAGCGCGCTTTGGGGGCGGGCGGAGGCGTGGCAGGAGGCGGGGCTAGTCCCTTGCTCCCATTGGATGTGAGCAGTCAATTTAAATTTGCCTCTCTCCAAAATATCTGAGCCTCCGCACGAATGCGTAAGCGGCTGCTAAAGCCGCGCTGATGACAGATGCAGGGGGTAAGTGCATCTGCTCACCGCGGCTCAGCACGGCTCACCATACTATGTCCCAGGCCTAAGGCTACGGCCCCAGTGCCTGCGCTGTGAGGCTGGTGGCGCGTGCAGCCGAGTTCCCTGGTCTGCAGGGAGCTGCAGGGGAAAATACAGGGAGGGGGGGGGGCGCGGCCATGACGTTGCACGGCAGGTTCACCCTCATCGGCGTGGCCAAGCGCTTCGTTGCTAGTTGGAATCTCAATTTTCAGGTCTGCCTGAATAACTCGCCGCGCAGCGTGGCGACCGCTCCTCGCAGCGGGCCCAGCCCCATTAAGGATAAAGTGGAAAATAATAATCTGCGCTCATAAGTGGTAATAAAGTAATTGGTGATATTGTGACCCTTGTATAAAAATAAAAACAACCTGAATAGGATGAGGTTTATGCAGCTGTTCTTGTGGGATGGCTCAGCACTCCAACTTAGTACAAAACAAAAGAAAAAACAGCGCAAAAAAACCTCATTGTGTAGTATATTTAAAAATCAATTTATAGACAAAAGGTGAGTATTGCACGTACATCAAAATAAAATGTACACAGCATGGCATGTTAGCGACATGTTACCCATCAGCAGACAGCAGGTCACGAACGCGGTATATGACTTGGATATCCTTCCTTTGATGGCAGGGGCCCAGGATCGAAGAGACCAGCTCGTAATCGTAAAGTATTCCCTGAAGAAGTATTTCGATACGAAACGCGTAGGAGAGGGCGCGTTCCTGTATTCTCTTTACCCACTGAGGTATTTCCCGATTGCACTGCTGTGTTTGGGACTTTTGCCGGTCCAGTACTACTCAGCGCGGCGCGACTCGGACGTTAGAGAGACGCCACTTGATGACGTCATACGCTTACGTGGACTAACCCGGAACTGATCAGGAGATCACCTCCTCTGAATTAACGGCGGCGACATCCCCAGGGCTCAAGAAGGAATTTCGATTACGAGCTGGTGTCTTCGATCCTGGGCCCCTGCCATCAAAGGAAGGATATCCAAGTCCTATACCGCGTTCGTGACCTGCTGTCTGCTGATGGGTAACATGTCCCTAACATGCCATGCTGTGTAAATTTTATTTTGATGTACGTGCAATACTCACCTTTTGTCTATAAATTGATTTTTAAATATACTACACAATGAGGTTTTTTTGCGCTGTTTTTTCTTTTGTTCAGCCCCATTAAGGGGCTGCTCTTGTACAGCGGGCGCTGCAGCAGCCAGCGAGGGACCAAGCCAGGCTCCGGTGGCAGGGAAATGTGTAGCAGCATCTTTAAAATGCAGCAATAGGACTCTGTTATACTCAAAGTGTTTCACTCATGGGCTTTCGTCTGGAGTTTATATGTGGGATGCTCAATTTTGCTTCCTTTATATCACCTGCCGCTACCTGATTGGTATAACCAAAACTCTCTTCAACACAACCCACATAAGGGATTATCTCAATGGAAAAGTACATTAGAGGGTGCCTAACTGTGGCCTGTTGTCTGGGGACAATGGATAGCTAGATTTGCAACTAGTAGCAGTCTGTGGCTTGTTTCAACACACCAGGGTTACTTTGTTTCTACTACTTTCCACAGAACCTAGAGTTGTGTTACTTTTTTTGTTTTCACTCTGTTATTGCTACCGGTATTTAGTCTCTCCGACTTTGTAGTTTATACTACAATTTTGTGTCTATTAGTTGGTTTTATGACTAGGTTTTCCTAATTTTTATGGAAGTTTGTATTTAAAAAAGGCTATGTTTTATCACTTAATGCTGGGAAATTCTTTCTGTATCCTTGCAGTGTATATACAACGTCTATGTTCTTTGGAGTGCATCAGAATTTAGAATTTAGGATTTAGGCTTCCCCCCCCCCCCCCAGTATTAGTGTCATTTCAAGCGTAAAAGATAGACATCGGAGCAACTGCATCTGTGGCTCCTGATGAAGCTACTAGTGAAACGTGTTGAGTTGTTGGTAGAGGAGCCTTGATGAAGGACCACAGACCGAAAGTGCGTACACCAGAAGCGACGGAGCTGGTTGCAAACGGCACTGGTTGCAAACGGCACTGAAAGCTGTTGCAGTTTTGGTGAGATCTCAGAGACTGAAATCTACTTGAATATCCTGTTCTCCAATCGTGATAGGCTTGTTACATTGAGTGTACATTTGTATACTGTTGTGTGTAAAAAGGATAGATGATCTGCCCTATTGGTCTCCATCTTCTCTTCCCTGGGATCATACCTCTCTACTCTCTACAGAGAAGAGCTCTGACAAGAGACTATTACTCCTTCCTTCCACATTGCTTATTGAAGTGTCCTTGACACTTATGGGCTTTGTGAGTGCATAGAAGTGTTGTTTTTCAAGCAATCATAGTTGTCGAACCACTACACTTCTCTATATCATATATTCACTATATTACAAAGGAAATTCTTTAGAGGTATTGGAATGGTTAGTTTTGGGTCTTGAGCCACAATTTGTATTCCTTTTCTTCTATACATTCAATTACCACTAAGTACTAGTTACGTGTTCCACCCTATACTGTTTAAAAAATAAAAATATCTCCCGAGCAAAGCGTAGATTGCATCATTGGCACTCAAGAGGTTAAGAAAAAGACCACTTAAAAAAAAAAAAGAAGTTTTTTGGGCACTCCCTACTGAATATTTATATAATAGAAGTCTGCAAGAGTCACAGTGCCTCAGTACCCAGATATCCCCCTCTTGGAAATCAAATGGAGCATATCAAAATGGAGGTGGAACCAGCACTCCAAAGAAAAGGGGAAAAAACAAACTCTAACAAGGAACGGAAGAGACTTGTTGCAGAATGCAACATCGCCGTTTAACAAGGCAGGGAAGCCTTTTCCCCCACGATGGCACACTCTTATAGCGGGTGTGCCCACGTGGGGTTCATCTATTGCATACACTTATATCTACAGTGGTTAGTGCCTGGCAATGCCGTAAGCCTGTATCATGGTGTGCGCACTTCAATGAGAAATACCTGTCTCCCTATGTCTGTGTATCTAATGCAGACGCGGGGTCTAGTGCACGCGGGGCAGTGTTGATGCGGCAGCTGTGTGGGAAAGACAAAGAAATGTGTCTTTTCCAGAGGCTGCTGTGCCACTGTGAGCCAATCAAAGTGGGGCCTACCCTTGTGACGTCATGGCCCCGCCACCTAGTCACGCGCGTCATCGTTTTGCCTATATGCACAAAACGTGCGCGCACAAGCGCTTGCTATAATACATGCCTCACTAGCTTTATGACCTTCAGTAGCTAGATAGGTACTATAACAGACAGGTATGCATATCTTCCCAACCACTATTGTTACTTAAGTATATATTGCAATTTAATATACTGCATCTTCGGTAATGAGGAAATGTGCATGAATGAATAAATAATGCAAGGCACGTGGCCTTTTTTGTTTTTGTTTTCAGGCCTTTCTTCGCTGCCTTCAACCCACATTTTTGCCATTTTTTTTTTTATTAATAAGGCAAAGTTAACATTTCTTTCATGGGAAGAAATCCAATATTGATTGCTGAAGCTAAAATATCAGAGTATAGTGAATAGGGC
The DNA here is from genome assembly GCF_040206685.1 of Ascaphus truei. Lineage (NCBI taxonomy): Eukaryota > Metazoa > Chordata > Amphibia > Anura > Ascaphidae > Ascaphus > Ascaphus truei. Next base: position 29,191,909 of record NC_134485.1, on the reverse strand, counting down.
CGACCATGAGAGGGACTTAGCCATGTTCATTTAGGGGACGGTGTATTTCCCCCCCCTACAAAATAGCCTCTTTTAAAAAAAAATATATATATATGTGGAAATAAAATACACAGGTGAAAACAGACTACAGTATTGACTGGTAAAGACATTTTGAAAAAATTAAACTGTGGGGGGTAATTGCCCCTTTAAGTCTGAGTAGAAGTATTGTTAGATGCTGCAATACAAACACACGAATAGAGCTGAGATTTTTCCTATAGAAAGCAAAACACAAACTGAACAGTCCAAGTCACCTCTAAGTAGCCGTATGGACACCAGCCGTTTTGTGTGAGGCGGCTTTTTTCTTGGTTACGTTAGCTTAATGGGTATAATGGACAAAACGAGAATTCCAGTCAATGCAAAAATGATAGATTTCAATTTTATCTACTGTGAAAATAGTTTCTCAGGAAGTCTAGAAGTGGGAAGAAATAAATACAATTCAGAGTATGTCGCTTTTCATGGTGGTTCCCCCAAAAACTTGAGACGCTGCTTTACCTTGTATCCATAGTATTTAAGAGGGTGCAAGAGCCTATCAACCATTTAAACCAGTGGTTCTTATGGGCTACGTGGCTACACCAGGGTCAATGCACCTACCTTGCATATGTATAGAATGTTGGATGGTTGCTTTAGGGCCATGGACCACTAATCTAGAACACGATGAAGGCAATAAATATACCAGGATGCCCTATTCCAGTGTTTCCCAACTCCAGTCCTCAGGGAACCCCAACAGGCCAGGTCTTAAGGATATCCCTGCTCCAGCACAGGTGGGTCAATCAGCGGCTCAGTCATTTTGACTGAGCCACCTGTGCTGGAGCAGGGATATCCTTAAGACCTGTCCTGTTGGGGTTCCCCGAGGACTGGAGTTGGGAAACACTGCCCTCTTCAATATACTGTGAGGCCCCTGCTCCAGGAAAGCTCTAACCTCTACTAAAATGGAGCCGTGACTTTGCAGCAAAATACGTAATTATCAATTTGAGATCTTTAAATTGAGAACAGTCTTAATCAACCATTGATGCAAGTTGACACTGACCACCAGTTTCTCACAGCCTATTTTAAAACAAAATGCATCTTATTTAGAATTTCTAAAAACATTTTTTCCCCCCTTGCACAATTTCGTACGTTTGAAGCATGCACCCTAAGGAAGCCGGTCATCGCACAGGAATTCACTATTGGGCCTTGTGAAGACAGTAGTTGTGGATGGCCAGTGCTATATATTTTACGATGGTTATTTAAAAATGTTTACAACTGAACAGAAGCGGTCCTTACTTTTACAAATGGAAACCACTCAAATAACTGCACGAGAATGGTAAAACCTTTAATTTCATATTTTATTGTTTCTTTGGGGGGGCTTTAATAGTTGTGAAATGGTAAACTTGTAAAGCTTAAAACCAAGAAACAGCTTCTGCCATTTCCAACAGACAAAAAGTACATGAGTGGCCGGTGTTTAGGCATCTGCTGCCACACTAGTATAAATGAATAGTAGTATTAACACAGGTTTCTTTGCAGGCTGATGTACCGTTTATTAAACCAAGAACTATTTAATATTCACGTTAAATCGATTTTGTCAACTCATCACGGTGTACATTCTATGTTAAAATTATTTTGTAATCTCTTTGGGGGTAAAAGATGTAATTACCATTAGATAACACTTTTGCTGCCAAAGAATCAAGAAACGGCAAACCATTGTGATCCCAACAAAAAGATGTACCGTTTTTAATCATTTCGGGCCAACTCTACAACAAGCGACTAGCCATTTCGTCATGTTAAACGTGTTTTAAACCACTTATATCTGCTTTAGTAAACAGGTTTATACAAATGCAAAAATGGTCAGTGTTCATAGTGACATTTTTCCATTGCCTATGTTTTCAGTCAAAAATTGTGTAGTTATGTATGTAAATTCAATAAACAATAGTAATTAGATATACTGGTAGCCAAATGAGACCACAGATTGCAGATGTTCAAATTACACAGTTCAGGTACCATTCTAGAAAACCATTTTTGGCTTCAAATTGAAAATCACAAAACAAACAAACAAAACAAAAAACACTTGAGTTGTCAACTTTTTAAAGTAGAGAAAAAAAAAACCACCAGTAAATTGCAAGCACAGACTGAAACTGGTATAAGTTCTGTGTTCAATCACATACGATAGATGTTTATCGTAACAGTACAACCAACATGTTAGCATTTGTACAGGAATCAGGGGTGGGCAAATGAAATCTTGATTACATAGACAATATGATAGCTCTTCAAACATCTAAAAATCACTGTCACCAAATATGGCTAGAGGGGAAAAAAAATAAAATAAAAATCGAATCTAGCGCATGAACAGAAAACTACAGATAATAAAAAAAAAATATTTTTCATAAGGTACAAACAGAATAATTTTCTTTAAACAAATATTAACAGTTGTCCGATTTAGACTCAACAGCATTAACACCTCAAACGTTAAAATATTGAACTGAATTCCATTTTATTCGTCAGGTTTAAACTATCCCCTTCTATTTATTTATGCCAGAACTGGAAGAACATCACACATTAAAGTTTGTTACGAAAATAGAGTTTATTAAAAACACATCCCTGTTTTGAAGAGCTTTTAAGGTTTTTTTTTTTTTATTTAAAAAAAAATATTTTAATTACGATCTGTAAACTTTGTAAAGCGGGTACTTTAAAAGTTACAGCAAACCGAGTAATTAGTAATATATTCATTTTTCTGTAATTTTGGGTTATTTTGTGGCCATTTCAAATAGAAGGTAAGCCAATTGTTTACAACTCCACAGAAACTGCCAAGGGATGGCGATAAAGCAGAAGCAAATATTTTACAGCATACTGTACACCTCTGATGCTCTACACATTGACAATGTTACTTCCAGCGTAGTAAGTCCTTAGCGTGGAGCTTCCACAATAGACCCGGAATCCTTTTCTGATGGTTCAGCAGATGAGGTAACCTTAGATGGCATTTCTTCAGCAGGTTTCTGTCCAGAGGATTCAGATTTCTCCTTATGAAGCTCAGAAACGGCGTTTGCATTTCCCATTCTACTAAAAGATTCATGGCTTTTGTCACCACTCTCTAAATCAGTCACATTAGATTTTTTGTTTTCTCTGTTTTCCCTCATTTCTCTTTGAGGCTCCCTATCTCGCCCCGTTGACCATCTATTTCTCTCCTCTGAGTCCCTATGTCTTTCATGCTCAGGGCTTCTTCCCCAATCTCTCCTGCCACGGTTACTAGGTCGCTCATGATCGCGCTCTTCAAGGCGGTTACCAAAACGTTCTCTATCCTCTTCATTGCGATTCCCATATGGCCTTCTGCCAAACCTTTCCTCTCTATTAGGATTAAATCCTTGCCTATCATTTCTAAACTGCCTACCTTCTCTATCGTCCGGCCCACCATGCCCCCCTGGTCCTCCAAAGTGACCTTGAGGTGGAAAGGGACCTCTCATGCCATGTGGAGGAGGCATACCAAAACCACCTTGTCTGGGAGGGGGGCCTCTGTGCATCATATGAGGATTCATAGGCCTATGAGGCCCCACTGGAAATCTTTGCAGGTGAGGTGGGGGAACTCCAGGTGGTCGATGAAGTGGTATTAAACCAGGTCTTGCACCCAGAAGACCAGTAGAGGGAGCTTGCAAACCCATCATAGGGCCATGGTGTGGACCGTCAGGTGGGCCATGGTGTGGACCACCAGGTGGGCCATGGTGTGGACCGTCAGGTGGGCCATGGTGTGGACCGTCACGTGGGCCATGGTGTGGACCGTCACGTGGGCCATGGTGTGGACCGTCAGGTGGGCCATGGTGTGGACCATCAGGTGGGCCATGATGTGGACCGCCAGGTGGGCCATGGTGTGGACCGCTAGGTGGGCCATGGTGTGGACCGCCATGTGGGCCATGGTGTGGACCGCCATGTGGGCCATGGTGTGGACCGCCAGGTGGGCCATGATGTGGACCATGGTGTGGACCGCCCGGTGGGCCATGGTGTGGACCGTCAGGTGGGCCATGGTGTGGACCGTCAGGTTGGCCATGGTGTGGACCGCCAGGTGGGCCATGGTGTGGACCGCCAGGTGGGCCATGGGGTGGACCATGGGATGGACCGCCAGGTGGACCCTGGGATGGGCCGCCAGGTGGGCCATGAGATGGGACGCTAGGTGGGCCATGGGGTGGACCTTGTGGAGCACCTGCAAAAAAAAAAAAAATACACATTTTTAGAATGATATAATTCTACTATTTTGTGGTCAATGTAATAATCTTAATATATATATATATAAATATATATATATATATATATACATTAATTGGTCCAATAAAAAGAGCATAAACCAATATACACTAGTAAACAAAGATAGATTGAACACATGTAATCTTATAAACAATGGCGGTGCTACACATATAGTACTAGAAGTAACTGTATATCCTTACTAGCCAAAAGCATTTTATCAAACCAAACACCTGGTGCTAGATATAAAGATACTATAGAGCCAGTATGTAATTCAAAAAAAGTGATGTAAAGTACTAGAAGTTGTATGTGAAACCAGAGCTGGATTAAAAAAAAAAAATACGTTTTGGGGATTTTTTTAACGCTTCAAAAATTTGCGGAGCATCACAGCATTAGGAAGGTTTATTTTCTGCATTGTAAAACAAATATATAATCACTGCGCTTCTCCGTATAAGGAGCATGCAGCTGGTGAAGGAATTGGCCATACAAATGTGCAAAACAAAAAGTGAATCCCTGCACTTCTCCCTTTGGGATAGCAATCAATGGGGAATATAAAATATATGTATGGTGTAAATACCTATAAGAAAAAAGGAGACTTTTGGTATACATCCTTTGATCAAATAACGCTAAGCCTGCTAACCACGTCAAGGTAAGTCTCTTTAGCAGGTCCCTACGCTAAATGCATACTAGTGTTATGTGAAATAAGCCCAGAAGGGGTTAAAATATCAAAGCATATGCTTATATAACCTAGTGCAATTAAAAACTGGTATATACCAGTACAGATACTCACATACCAAAAGTCTCCTTTTTTCTTATAGGTATCTACACCATACATATATTTATATTCCCCATTGATTGCTATCCCAAAGGGAGAAGCGCAGGGATTCACTTTCTTATTTTCTACATTGTCTGCTTCTGCCGTCTCTCCACCCCACACTAAAAACAAGAGAAACCTTTTCATATAACAAAAGAAAACCTAGTGTTGCAGAGGGCATTACGCATTGGAGGCAAGGGTCAGCAATAATAGTTCTAGAAATGTTTGAGCCTCCGTAAATAGACATTTTAGTGGTTTGATGTTCTAGTCATGTAGTGCAGAAGTTTCATTTTTAGAATGCGGTACAAAATGTTAACCCACCCTTTAATAGAAGGTACTCACCCATTTTACACCGTGTGTGTAATAAATTATTTTTTATATATACACACACACACCTATATATATATATATATATATATATATATATATATATATATACACACACATATATATATATATATATATATATATATATATATATACACACACACATACATATATATACATACACACACACACACACATACACACGTGTAGCTGATGACGAGTTAAAACATTTGAAAAGCCAGCATAAAATAATGTTTTTAGTAAGGTAAACTTCTTTGCTGGCTTTTCTCCGACCTAAATTTGCCCATCCCCCTCTTATCCCAATGAGTAGCACACGCTGCATTCAACTTGCACTTGTAAAAAGTAAACCTCCAGAATCAACTTTGTTACTAACTGCATAAGCTTAAAAATGTTTCAAGGACCATCTTGCAAATGTGTAAAGGAGATGACAAAGTTGTCCAGCCAGGAAGCACAGCAACGATCAGTCCTCAACTAAATCCAAATCATGAGAGCAGAAAAACAAAATCCGGTGCTCAAGGAAAAGCAATGGAGATATCCATAAAATCAATAAATCCATATTGATAAAGCACCGTTAGGTGCGAAACACGTTGAAGGTTTGGCCTATGGCTTTAACAAACGGCAGAAGACATCCAACAGCATGTTTATCGAGATTCTTTTTGGCATTGCACTGCTTTCGTACCCTCATTGATAATTTGTCCATTAGTTTCATTTATGATGAACCCAAACGCACAATTACCAGACAAACATTGTGAATGCTTGCAAAATAGGTTCTTTCTGCGAATCATTCATATTTTGTTTTGGGAGTATTTTTTTAATTGATCTTGCCATGGTGACTTCTTGCATTTATAAATCGAATACAATATTAAAAAACTTCACAATGAGATTTTCGAAGCAGGGAATGAGTCATGGCAGCCCATTTCTGTTTTTTTTTTTTCTTGTCTGCAGTAGATCCCCAGGGAAAATAACAATATGATCACATAGTTATGGGTGGCTTGGGGCGGTGATGTTTTCCTCTTCATAGAAGTACACAAGCCACAAGTTTTAGAGCAGAAGTCAAACATTTAAGGTGCAGTCCCAAACATGACCAAATGGAAATCGTAAAAAATATAGTTTGTTTACTAGGTTTAAACGTGCCCGATTACCCCTGTAAATGGGGGAGATAAATTGATGAATGCTCAACCCAAACCCCCCCCCCCCCCTCAAATCTCAGTCCCAAACAAAATAAGGCATAGGATGATAGAGAAAGACCGTAAAACCGAAGTCAAACTTCGGGCTAGTTATAGAAATATTTTCAGGATAAACTGTTAAAATACTTGATCTGAGTTTTAAAGGCAATCATCTAGTTGTAATCTATTAAAAGGTGCAATCCCAGTCAGCCAGCTGAATTTCTTAGGGCTGTTCTAGAGGGCGCGCTTGCTGCGCCCGCCCGGCACTTATAGTTAGCTGAGGTTAGTCAGCCTTTCTATAATGGTGTTGCGCGAGCGCACGGTTGTGGGCATGGAACCGGCCAACAGGGGGGAAGATGAGGAAAAGAAAGCATTTGCGCCGCGACAGCCGCTGAAGTGTGTGTGTGTGTGTGTGTGTGTGTACAATGCTAATATTAATTAAAAAGACGTTGGTGAATAAAATCACACACTCTCTCTCTGCAGCACAGACCACCGTCACGTGCACGCGCGTTCGCACAGGCGCGTGCACGGCCGCACACATATTACGTGCCTTAGGAGCCTTTGAATGGTGAAGTGTTTGTCCATCCGAGAAACAATAAAAATAAATTAAGGGATGGTGGGAAGAGGGTACACACACTGACATCACACAAAAGGGGAGCCTGAGGAAATGAAAATCCTCTCAGATCTAACTTGGAGGGGAAAAAATAAAAAAATACGTCAGATTTGAAAGGAAAAAAAAACCCATTATCGATTACACAGATATAAGAGCCATTGAACATGTTACATGCATTAGTTCACTTTGTTTAAAAGGGGCACTTGCTCCTAGAATCAGTTCGTTTAATTTGGTGCACATTCAAAATCATAGTTGTGGGTCTGCAAATTGAATCAACATTTCTCCCGTGGTTTAGAAAATATGCAAGTTTTTTAGATTTCTAACCAAAAAGCCTAAAGTGCAAACACAGTTTTGTGCACCAAATGATTAATAGTACCAATTGCATGTCTAACTAGAGGCCAGAAGCTACTGTAACCCCAAAGATGAATGGGGCGAATAACTACTTTTAAATTACATGCCAAATTATTTTTCTGGGAGTCGCTGGTAATTTATCATTTAAATTAAAATATAAAAACTACCAATTTTACTTTAAACGATATGATTGGAATATAAATAATGAAAATTAAAGTTCTAAAATAATAGGTACCTTTGAACAAACAAAAAAAAATGGTAGTATTGTATCTTCAAGTAACCATACCTACAATAAAGTCATATTTTTGGCAGCCGATCCCATTGTTGTGATAACGTAATCAGAAAAGTATTTTATGTTACAAGTGATCTGCTTAAAAATGTTAAGTTTGGCTATTCAAAACTGTAAATGTAATGCCTAGATGTACAATACTACCTTTGTGTAAAAAAAGCTCAATTTCAATATGCTAAAGTGTCAGACATTTACAAAAAAACAGTTCAGTTCACATCAAAACCTCAAAGCAAGTGAAATTTACATTTCTGAAGATGTCATCAGAACCCCAATATGTAGCCAAATCCAATGCTAGACTTATTTTTATTAATATTTTTTTTAACCCCTTAGGGGCAGACAGGACTAAAATGCTGTTGTGCTACAGTATGTGATGAGTAAAATAAAAGGTGTACAATAAGTTTCTATTGTATATAACTAACAGTTTGCGGCCATTGGTCCTTCTAATATAGTTGTACCTGGCCCAAGGCTTTTCTTAAAAGGGCTGTCTCAAGTAGCAAGCACATTTTATTTAAAGCCGCAGTTCAGGCAATATCCTGCATGTGTTTTTTTTTTTTTATTAATAAATCAGTTCTGTAGTAAGAAAAAATACTTTTAGCATTTTCTGTTAAAAAAAAAAAAAAAAACAACTTTGAAAGACCAATTTTCTTGTATTCTATTTTAACAAGCATGCTTGTTCCTATAGCAACGATTTACATTCCCCATATTTAAAGATGTCGCCAAACTTTGCCGATCAATAGACGGAGAACGAATTGACCGGCAGCTACGCAGTTCTTTGGGTAATTAGAGATTGCCCACATGAAACAAGAAAGACTGAACTGCAGCTTTAAATGAAAACTGCTCATCCGTACAAAATGGTCATTAAAGTAAAATGTAAAATATATACGTTATGTTAGGATCCTCAGTGTTATTTAGAAAATGTGATAAAGTGTACAATATGAAATACGCCAAAGCATTTGGTTCCCATTGACATTTCCACAGACAACCACCAATATGTAACAGGTCATGGAATATCCTTTTGATTCTACTTAAAATGACCATATTTAATCTACTCCATGATATGCAGACTGGGATTAAAACATACTACAAAAATGGTGCAGTTCTTCATAGTAAAAATGTGAACGGCAGCTAAATATTTATACATTTATTGGGTAATTTTTTTTTCTTCTATTTATCGTGAAACAATTTGTAAACATAAATGGAGACCAAGACGGTAGATCAGTAAATCATACAGGAATTGTTCTAGTTTTCTGAATGTACCCCGCTTCCCTCTTCCCGGATTGGTCTTGACAGAGGGGCATGCATAAATTTGCATTGATCTTGTTCCACACCGGCTGCAGAGATTATCTATTAGCTGGCATTGTTAAGATTGAATAAAATCAATTACCATAGTAAAAGAACTCGCAAAATTGTTTAAAATACTCAATAACAAACCAACATAACCAATTACAGCGATGAGTTCACTTTGGTCCCAACTGGAACTGCAGCTTTGAACATTATTGCTATAGTTAGTTTTCCATATACGAGGGAGCAAAAAGGGGAAGGAAAAAAAACCCCGCTCTGTTAATATCCCTCTTACCACAACCAGGTCCAAGGGTTGAGCGAACTTGTACTTCATATGCTTGTCCCATAGCAACAGATCAGACGCAGGTAATGCAAAGACTTATTGAATAGAGAGCACTTTCTCTAGTGGGTGTGTTTGTGTTTGTAGCGCAAGAGAAACTTCAATTAATTCTCATTTAAGAAACCCCTTTAATTTTACATATTCCAGCAATTGCACAGGACACCTATTTCATCAATGTAGTTAACATTCTGTAGTCCTAAGAACAGTCTTTACTCTAATATGTAAATATGAGTAAGTTCTAAAAATAAAAAAAAAGAGCAATACTAAACAGAATGGCCGCCCTTACACATGTAATTGGCAGTCGTACGATAGTGGATCTGGAAATTTAATACAAGGACATTCTATGGAGGCTACAACATATTGCAAACGCTCCATTGTTCATGTAGACTCAATCTTTTGGAAAATACCAAAAACTAATCCTCTTCCTCTATACTGCAACATGAAATACAATTTGAAAGTAAGGGGATTTTATCCGGCTCCAAAGTAAGCTGAACCCAGAATGGATAGTGACCAATGTTATCCAGTGATTGTATCTCTTCCAATCAACCTTTTATTTTAAATTTAGTATATACTGCATAAAAGTACAGTTCTTACAACAGCCATACATTTGGATGCTAGGCTTTATAAAGGGTGTACCCCATTTCCAAGCATAACAGATGCGCTTCCTGAAGGCAGCCATCTTTACCAACCATGAACACATCAACATTTTGCTGTATTGGTCTGGGTGTGGCGTTTGTGTAAATCAAAGCATAAAAAGTGAATGTTTTGCGTGAAGACTGCCAGGAAGTCCTGGAGAAACCTCATTTTGGGTTTATTATGAAAGTATTTAGAGGTATAATGAATGCTTTACATTATTTCTTAGATTGTAAACTCTTCGGGGCAGGGACTCCTTTACCTAATGTTACTTGTCTGAAACGCTTATTCCTATTCTGTGTTATATTAAGTCACTTGTATTACTGTTGTGAAGCGCTATGTACATGGATGGTGCTATATAAAGATAGTGTGCATTTATTAAAAAAATGTATGTATATCAGTCACTTAGTTCAATGCAAAATGATTTAATGTCCATCAACCTTCTAATCAAGACATCTTAAAAATACACTGACAAATGATGACGACTTCTGGCATTCACTGCAAGTGATTCTAGCGTGTAGACCATGCAACAGTAGATATACAGCATGTAAACTTCTAAATATCTTATTGCAGATTAGATGGAACTAGTCATCTCAATTTAGGTAGTCATACGAACTATCCAATGTAGCTAATAAAACAAGTGCATCAGTATTTCATTTCTGTTTACATTTTCTAACAAGTTTATCTAAATGTTCCTTTCCTACATTGCTTGCGATCAATAAACATTTTTATAACTTGCGCCATGCACATTCACACCTACCAGACTACACCAACAAAGTCCAAACAGGCACACCATTTTACAGCTGCTCATTATATGAGGGCTTATTAATATGTTACGAAGGAACTAAACTCACATTCATGCCAATGTGTTTTTGGACAATCAAGGTCACTTTGGAGCGGATTGAATAGCCCCATGGTGTTTAATGGTTCAATGATTTGACATGTTTGCTGATTATTTTTGTTACCACATAGTAAGAGCCATAATGAAATAGGCCTAGTAACTTGCTAATATTGATATGTTTTTAATCTTTGTATAATACATTTGTATTAAGAACTGAATGTAAGTTAACACGGATAGAATGGTTTAAAAAAAAAATGATGGTACAACTGTTCCCCGATACAATAGGAAAGGCAAATTAAAACCGTTGAGGGTGGTGTTGTTGCTTTATTTTCATTCAAGTTGTACAGTTCTCATTTACTGTAATTTAACTGTGAATACCAAATACAGATATAGATTATATTTTGCAGTCTGTGTAAACACACTTTAAATTATTCATGGTGTGCAGATTTGCAACTAGCACTATTTCTGTAACAGGTGGGATTGTATTTAGTTGGTCAATAAAAAAACCAAAAAAAAAACCAGTGTGCCTTTTAGTCCAGTGGTACTCAACTCCAGGGGTATCCGTAAAACCTGATTTGGTGGGGGGAGGGGGTCAGGAGGACTGGAGTTGACCAGGACTGGTGTAGTCCATTTTTAGAATGCTTCTGCGAGGGGAACATTTTATATACTGGACAGAAGCCGTTTAAGCCTCCCCTACCACCCCCGTCCCCCGCAGCTTTAAACTGGGAGGCCACTTGAGTATAAACAATTACCCCCTTAATTTGACTAACTTTAGAGAAAATGTGATGTGTTATAATTTCCCTTTATTGCCAAGGTGGCACTTCACTGTTGACGATTTCAGTTTGTAGACAAATTCAATAGACATGTAAAATGTCTGTTTCTTGCAGCAATTTCCCCTCAAGGGCACATTAAATACCGCCCATGACAATGAGTGGTAACAAATATAGGAAGAGCCCATTTTTTGGGAAAGCACAATGTAAAAACATGAAGGGGAAATAAATAAATAAATAAGCAGTTGCATGTGGAGTAAATAAATGTAAAAAAATATTCAGATTGGGGGCATAGAGTTGAATGAGCCCAGATACTTATTTGCTAAAACTGCCACTTTTACGATGTTGCACATTAAAAAGAAATTAAAATAACGCCTGGTGGTTTTTTTTATGCAGAGCCCTCAACCCCAGACAATTATCCAACATTATCACACTGTCAGGCCAGGTACAAATGTGTTTGTACATAATTGCGTAGGCGCAGTTGGTGATATTGTTACATTAAATCCAGGCAACCTTTTGATTCCAGGACTTAATAAAAATTACCATTCCTAAAGCCCGCAGCAGTCCTCCTTTCTTGATCTTCTGCTCGTATCTTTAGAATATTAAGAGAAGTTCTTCAATTCGTAATTTGTAGACTTCAGCTTGTTGGGAAGTGTTCCATAGCAATTAAACTGTGACAGATTTAAAACCCTTGTGATCGGACTAAGGCCTAAAAAGTTTAATGTTTTGGCAGGTGGCTTTGCAATATAATAGAAAATGGAATAAAATGCACTCTAGCGACAGTCTGCCACGGTTGACAGAATTGCATATTGTATAAACACAGGTGACATGGGTCCAAGACCAGCTAATCCACCGATTTCCACAAATATCCTTTATTTCGCTTCCTACTTAATTCCCGGAATTACTGGACTCTAGTCACACGCCTGTTAATCACAACATGCCATAGCATAACAAGTGTATTTCATTCTATTGTATTTTTGGACTCTGATGGCCAAGGTTGCCGTTAGATTGTAAGTGGCTTACGATATGAGCCTTTTAGTAATGTAAAAGCTGCTCTATGCAATCTGAAACTCACCAGCCCCCTCATCCCCTGTACCCAATGTTTTGACTTACCCTGCCTTATAGTCTATAAGCTTTGTGAGGCAGGGCCTCTAACACAAAACATTGCAGGCCTATCCTACCTCTCCTAACACAATTTTAATCTGGTCTTTAAATGTTAATGTTAAATATGCCCATGATCATATCTCCTATGGTCCATGAAATGTCTAACTTGAATGCCTAGCCCTGTTCATTTAATGTAACCATGTATTGTTACCATAGCTCTGTGTCCAGGACATACTTGAAAACTAGAGAAAACTATGTATTACTTCCGGGTAAAGCATTTGACAAATAAAAAGAACTGCCTATATCATAACACAATATAAAGCAGCGCATGTGATAACCGTCATTTTAAAGATGAAAAAAATATATATTTTAGTTATGCTGGCATGTAAAAGGTGTATTTTAAATATGTAAAAGCTGTGATATCTGGGAGGTACTATATTTCATAGTGCGGATGTCTCTACATTTGCAGAAGAAAATGTATCACCACAAACCATGTTAACCAACATTTGACCTGATGGTGGTCTAAAACTCGAACTGGACAACTATTAAATTATCAGTTTAAAAAAGGTGCAATACCACATAGCCTTTGTCTGTGTAGACCTCAGAACAGGTGAAAGTTTGTCAAATCAAATGTTTTCTTTACCCAACTTGTTATAAGTCACAAATATACAGTGAGTGGAACTCTGGCTGTGTAAACTCTTGCTGTACGCACAGGGATATCACACAAAGGGGTATAGCCAGAGAAAGTCAAACCACAATGTTTACAAAGAAATGTAAGATGGAAGTGATACCTTTAATAACCAACTAATAGCACTGATTCAAAAGTGTGCACGCTTTCAGAACCATTAAAGGTCATTCCTTCAGGCAGATTATGTACAAATGAAGCTGAAATAGCATGTCATCCTTGGCATATTTTATACTGTAATTCTTGTATAAGGATGAAATGCTATTTCAGTTTCTTATGTAAAAAAAAAGTCTTGCTGAAGGGACCTTTCTTGTCCTGGAAGCTTGTACTCTAAAGGCCATAAAATAAATAAAAATAATTACAACCTCTACCTTACTTTTGCCTATTCTATAGACTAACATAGTACCAGCATACGTGTGTCAAGGTTTACAAAAGAATTTAAAGCAGCAGTTCAAGCAATATCCTACACATGTTTCTTTTTGATAAATCAGTTCTGTACTATGAGAAAATGCATGACGCATTTAAAAAAAAATATATATATATATATATATATATATATATATATAACTTTTTAAAGACATTTTTAATGTTTCTAATGTAGGAAGCATTTCCAAAGTGACAACCCCTTTCCCTTCTGATAGGCTCTGGCTCTTGAGCCCCGCCCTCTCTCTAGCAGTGAACATATTGTATCTAGACCTGCCCAGTCAATCATATTCTAGGAACTACATTGCCCAAAATGCTGTGCAAGAACTGAATTAAATAACCCTGAGCAAGCAATCTTACAGCCGATTACAGGAGAACGGATCGATCTGCAGCTTAGCTAATCACTTGTCAGCCTTCCGATTGCATTGATGCACATATTGAATGGGAATATATATATATATATATATATATATATATATATATATATATATAAATATTTTTTTTTTTTTAAACCGGCAGCTTGAACTGCAGCTTTAAAAGTACCAATTTACAGGTGTCAGATTCATGTAATCACCTAAATGTAGTGCTCCTCTCCCCCCTTCCCTCATGTCACTGCCTTTAGTACACTTTAGGGATTGTCCCTTAAAATAGCTCATATTGCATATGTAAACAAGTGTCGTTAATTGCCCATTATTCTATAATGCATGTATTTGAACAAATTTCAATAGAATAACCTCCTGCCTAAGAGAGCTTGTGCTCGTTTAACGAGGGTTCGGGAACTCTTAGCGATCAGTGTATGGCGATTCAGAAAGCTCATCGTTATTGTATGTAATTCTCTTCAGCTATATAATCAGTACACACCGCACATAATTGTAACCAGACTTTATTTAATACACATAATGATACAATACAATGTGCTTCATTACATCCTTTCAGGTAAATTTCTAGAACACCATTGCCCCAATACTTCATTGTTCTAACTCCTTAAATGCAAAATGATGTTCCAGTGTCTTGATGTATTCATGTAGTGTCAATTACATGATATATGTAGTAACAATGTATGTGTCATTTGAAAACAGTGCACGAACACAAAAAAGTATCGATGTATTAATTCGTATAAAAAGGGTAGAATAAAAAGCATAACCATGAGATTATGGATAAAAGGCTACAGGCATAGAACCCTGTACCAACATACAGTGTATAAACTGCAGATATACACATTCTGTGTGGACATGCAAATTAAAGCATTGTCACTAACGTTCACGTTATTTAATAGATAATCCCCCACTGTTTGGTTATAAAAGGAGGCGTTCTAAGCTTGTACTGGTTGCAAATTTAAACAGAATCGACAAACATTAGTCTAACGCCTTGGAATTTGTTTCCAATGTGTTACTGACGCACATTTTGTATAACACTCTTCAATCCACTGAACACTTTTTTCCACGCAGGGATCATTCCAACCTGTCTCAAAAACAAAAACGCGCTCACCCATTACAGAACTTGTTATATTGTGTCG
The DNA here is from genome assembly GCF_040206685.1 of Ascaphus truei. Taxonomy (NCBI): domain Eukaryota; kingdom Metazoa; phylum Chordata; class Amphibia; order Anura; family Ascaphidae; genus Ascaphus; species Ascaphus truei. The sequence goes on along the minus strand of NC_134485.1, from coordinate 29,176,493 downwards.
CTACTTGTAATAATTGTTACTTTTCATATCCAAGTGTAATAGCACATTTGGCAGCTTTAATAAACAATGTTCTAGGGCGAGGTTAACAAATCCATAAACGTAACAGGCTCTTCTTCAATGAAGCTTACCTTTTTTATTCTGCAACATACCAGCGCTTATTTTATGTTTTTAAGGAGTGCACATTTCTCCTACGACATCTGAAGAGACGTGAGGTCTTAAAACCTCATGTACGAAGAAATACCCCCTAACCCTCTCAGCCAGCACACATGCGGATGTCTCCAATCTTGTCTTGTTGCAGTTATGCTGGCCCTTGGTCATGAACCTTCTCTGCTGGTATTTGATTTAATCCCCTTCAGTGGGTGCCGCCCGCTGCAAGGTAATAATGCCCTGTATCCTCTCCAACAGCACAGATGTGGATACAGGCCGTGAATCATTTTTCTTTACATAAACTTTGAAATTATACTAAAGTTGTACAAGTAATAAATACTTGGAATAGTTTTTTTATTTTAGAGGACAAGGATGAGAAAGGTGGCTTGTATGAAAGCATGTTCAGATCTTAAATGTATTCCCCCAAATAAGTCCTACTCCAGCCTACTAACACTGTTATGGCACTGCAAAATAGTGTTCATAAATGTGCAACAAATTACTTCAACTGTAAACTACTACAGACAGTGATGGATTTGCTGCCTATGGCTTAGTTGATCGTTTCATAATTTTAAACTTAGAACGTAAAATACACAGCACTATTGATTTGTTAATTTCAGCGTGATTTGCTCTGTATGTCTCACTTTTTCTTTAATGGTTGCTCATATAAACCACACTGCAGATACTCTGTAAGATGACTCCCCAGATAACATATTCCAGTAGAACACAGAATATCAGTTGTCACAGGATTCTTCTATGCATTATGTATGCCAATAAATCCAAGTGTCTGAAAACTATGAAGTCGCATACACCTATAGGTGTGAACGGTAGAATAATTGTATATAATAAACAAAATAAAAAAAAGGTGTGAAGTGAAAACAATGTTAAGATGCTAAAAACTACCCCAAAATACTCCTGGATTTCATTTCTATTAAGCTTTGTTTTTGTGTGCGTTTTTATTTCTTGTTGCCAATGTATCTCAAAGGTTTATTGTGAAACTAGAACACCTTCACATGAACATGTGTATAGGTACAATGATTGTGTTATAATATACTTTGGTGAAATTGATACAAACGCTAGATTGCGCATCTTGTAGGAACAGGCCGATACCATCCAGGTACATTTTGTGAATGAAAACATTTTGCCATGGTTTACAAAAAGTAAACAATCCACTGGGTTGAATGACCAGAAGAGTGGCCTAATCCAAGGGATTATAAAAAAGGAAAAACACACCTAAAAAACAAACAAACTACAAAATGTAACCCGTAGGAATAATAGGCTTTTGATGGTTTGTCAATGATGGTTTCTCCTTCAAAAAGTAGCACTAACATTATTTTCCTAAAGTAAAAACATTCACGCAATATTACATGTGT